>NC_057804.1:628185810-628186352 GCF_018294505.1 Triticum aestivum | reverse complement strand
ATCAAAGTATTTTCTGTTCAAAATCATTAAAAGCAAAAAGATTTTTCATAAATAACTTTTTTTGTTAGAAACTTTAATAGCAAAAAGAATTATCATAAAATAAAATTAATAAGTAATTATGAACAAAATAAAATAAAATAAATAAGTATTTTGTTGTAAGTAGAAGTAAAACAAAATAAATAAAGCAAAAAAGAAAACAAAAAAACTAGGAAAAAATAAAAAAATTGCCACCAACTGGGCCACCACGGCCTAAATACGACTAGAAACCCATCCATGGGCCAGGATTCAGGCCCGCAGAAGGCCCAGAAGGCCCATCAGGCATAGCAGTAACAATTAGGCCCGTAAGCCTGGAATGGAGAGGAGCTCGAGCGGGTGCGGCAGTGGGGCTTATAAACCACTGCGCGCCCCTCTCAACTAGCGAGGTGGGACTAAACTTTGGCCGCGATGCGGGCAGCACATGGGCCTTTGGTCCTGGTTGGTGGCACCAATCGGGACTAAAGGGGGGGGGGGCATTGGTACCAGTTCGTGGCACCAACCGGGAC
>NC_057804.1:628035321-628185250 GCF_018294505.1 Triticum aestivum | reverse complement strand
ATGTTTTTGCTTTTTTATAAAAATGTATATATGTTTGTATGTTCTCTGTGTATATATGTTCATACATGCAAAAGCTAGATTTTTAGAAAAGTTTTATTTATATATGTTCTCTGATTTAGTACATTTTAGGTTAGTTTCATTTTTAGAAAAGTTTTATATATCTAGCTAGGAAAGGAAGAAGAAGAAAAAGAATGAGAGGAAAAAGGAAAATAAGAATAGGAAGAAAGGAGAAGAAGAGGAGAAATAAATAGGAAGAGGAAAAAAGAAGAAAATGAAGAGGAGAAGAAGAAAGGAATAGACCCCCTCCCGGATAACTTCGACATGAGGGGCGGTCGATATATATATATATGCCTCTCGACCGTGATAACTTATACCACAGGAGCACCCCCCGGCCCTCTCGCTCGACCAGAACTCTCGAGGACACCCAACCCCTAGAAAAAAATGATGTTGGTCTCCTACCCACTCCCGCCGCGCCCCTACCCGACACACTCTCTCGAGGCCACCCAAATTTACCAAGTTAAAAGAGCGTTGTCGTCGAGGCCACCCCAAACCCTTGAAGCATTGTCGAGGCCACCCCAAACCCTAGAGAAGCAGCGTTGAGGTCACTTATATGATTCCTTATTTTGATTAGCTAGCTAGTTCTACATTTGCCACTAATATATATCCATCTGTCATGTTTGAATAATAATTGCCATGTTGTAAATATTTGCAAAAACTATGGAGCACCCCCGAGACGAAGCAACATAAGTGATGTTGGGGGACATAATCGCAAAAGGAAGTGATGTCGTTGCGTTGTTTCTCAACGACACCGATGGTCTGGAAGGACGGGGTAGTGAAGAACAAGGCTATGATTATGATGGCTCTGGTGACCCATTAATGCTGGTACAAGAAGAAGGCTATGATTATGATGGCTCCGGTGACCCAATGCCGGTACAAGAAGGAGACCATGATGACAGCTCCGGTGACTGAACCGAGTCGGCCAGGTATATATATTAGTTAAGCCCATGTTGACTAGCTAATTGATGCATTCATTGTTTTCATATGTACACATATTAACTAATTCTCGTCTTTCTTCTTTTCTCTAGCCCTCCGGATCGAGCACAACTTCGGTAAAGAAACGAGGCCCGAAGAAAAAGTTGTGCTCGGATGAAAGGTTTGAGATCACAACAATTGCGTGCGATGGCAATCCGATTGAACCCATCCGGACAAGGGATGCATTTCGTGCTCAGTGCGGGGTTCTTGTTAGGGACAAGATCCTGATCAGTATCCACCAATGGTTAAATCCTAAGAATGAAGACCCTAAGGTGTCTTATGTCTCTGATATGCAGAAAGAAGATCTTTGGACAACGCTTAAGGCAAATCTCACCCTACCGCCAGAGCAGGATCCAGAGAAGCCAGTTAAAGAGCAATTGATAAAGTCTCATGCTCTTAAGAAGATGGTAGAACTATTCAGGAGGTGGAAGAATGAGCTGAAAACAGAGTCTGTCGACGAAGAACTGACACCAGAATTCACCGGAAAGTATGAGAAGATCAAAGATCACTGGCCCACATTTGTGCCCACAAGACATCGGAAAAGAGTAAGAAGATGTCAGTGACAAACAAGAAAAATGCTGCGAAGAAGAAGCATCACCATCGCACGGGGTCAGGTGGCTACCTCAAAGCCCGACCTTTGTGGGACAAGGATGAGAATGACCTGATTGCTAAAGGGGTCGAACCAGAGACATTGAACTGGCCAGACCGTTGCCGGAGTTGGTTCTTTGGGGTTGGCGGAACCTTGGACCCTGTATCAGGGAAGTGCGTTTGGACGGAAGAGCAACTGCGAATACCCGTCAGGAGGCTTCAGGAGTATATCGAGAAAGCACAGCAAGGGACATTCGTTCTAGACAAAGAGAAGGACGAGCTCACAATGGCCCTCGAGAATCCTGAGCACCCTGGACGGACACGAGGTACGCCAGGCTCCGTTCCGTGGAAGGCTGGGTTTCCGGACACAGGGGTACAAAAGCCAGGAGAGGAGGAAGAAAGTGGAGCATAGCCAACTGCAGGCGCTGCACGAAAGGTACAAGGGCTAGAGGAACGAGAAGCATATCACATCAAATGACCTGCCGAAGCTTCCCTCGAAGATACCCCTCCATATCAACGGAGAAGCAGCGTGGCTTCCACCGAGCAGACTCAGCAGCTGGAGCCTGTCTTCACGGCTCTTGCTAGCTACCCCGTGGATGCTATCACGCAGTCTCAACATTGCCACCTTATGGCGCGATGGATGACATTGAAAATCAAGGCGGCTGTTGGCTCTGTTTTACCTACTGAACCTGGCACAACCTACCACGGCCGGTCGATTCCAGAAGGATATGCTAGGGTGATGGTGGATCAAATAACGGACGGATTAGAGGACCTTGAGCTTGACAACCCTACGGGTGAAGGGGAGGTTTGGCTCGGTTCTTCTCTGAAGACTCCATGACTATGGCGGAAGGAGCTCATCAACCTTCCGAATTGGACGCCTCCGCCTCCTCCTCCTCCTCCGGCAAGTCAGGACACTCCGCCTCCTCCTCCGGGGAGTGATCAGGGCACTCAGCCTCCTTCTCCGGCGCGTGGCGGCACTCCGCCTCCTTCTCCGCCTGCGCCAGCGCGCCCGGGCAGCCAGCCTCCTCCTTCTCTGCCTCGTCAACAAGGGCGGAAGAGACCCGCCGCCGCTCCGGCTGCTCCGGCACGTCATCCTTCGCCTCCGCCTCATAAGAAAGGAAAGACAGCCGCAACCGCTTCGTCTGCTCCGGCGTCTAGCAGTACAGCTAGAGGAAGGTAATACAGATATAGTCCTTCTCTGAAGACTCCGGAGAAGTTACCATACGAGAGGAGCCAGGAGGAAAACACGAAGATCGTGCAAGCCGAAGTGACCAACTTATTTGAAGGGGTGAAAGCAAAGAAACATCCACCTCTGGAGGAGAAGATAGATCCGGTAAAAGCAAAGCATACTCTGGCTGCCCTGAAGAAACCACTAAAGTCTCCGATGAAAGGCAACTATGAGTGCATTCTTAAAAAGTCATTTATCAAAGCAGAGTGGTCGGGAAGTACTGTCAGTGGTCAAAGGTTAGCAGAAAGACGAGCTAGGAAAAAAGTTGCCAGGTCGGCGAACAAGCGAACCAATTGTCCCCCCCCCCCGCTCTAAGTGTCTAGCGATATCGTCGCTAATCATCCGGGCGGGACAATGGTGCCCGGTTATAACAATCTTGAAGATTACCTGCCCGACGATGTACATTATGATTTCTTGGAGGTGGACAAACACAAATACGTGTACGGGAAGCCTCTCATCAAAGATGAAAGATCTCTAACAACGATGATGCAAAGATTCCATGATTGGTACATGAAAACCTACAGAGAGTCTTAGGGGAGGAATGTTTTGACGCTAAGAGTTAGAGAGGAGCATGACCTCGTTGGAATTGAACTGTTGAATGTTCCATTTGAGGAGTTCTTCGAGTTTTTCAATCTAAAGTCCCTCGATAAGTTAATGATCACTTGCTAATACCTGTAAGTAGTACTACTTCTGTCATTAAGTCTCTATATATAGGTGAGCTCTTTCATTGCATGTATTTTCAATTATCCTCACTATATTATGCAGATTGAAGATCGCCAATTGAAGAAAAGACAAATCGGTGATATTGGGTTCATTAAGACAAATCTCATAGATGCATATATGGTTAAATTTCAGGCGAAAGATACCGAGGCCAAGCTGCTACAATCATTTGTATTAAATCAAAACAAAGCTATAATACTCTTCCCTTACGAATTCCTGTGAGTGTTACTGTCTTGTGCATATTCGGTTCCCTTATTAGTCGAGGTTATAGTAATGTAATTGATGAGTTATGCGTGCATGCGCAGCTTCCACTATATTCTCCTAGAGATTAAGCTTGAGCAGGGACTAGTAACCGTCTTAGACTCGAGACGAAAAGATCCCAAGGAGTATGCGGACATGATTGAAATTCTAGAGAAGTAAGTTAAATCAAACATTATCGCACCATATCGGCAACTTCAATTTGTTCATTTCCTGATATCAAGTAATTGTTTTCTTTGTCTGGCAGGGTTTGGAATAAATTAACCTCAAAAACTCCGGGACTGCCGAAGAAGCTGCAATTTAGACACCCGCAAGTAAGTACTATTGTAGCATGTTCCACACCTCTTCTAGTGATTCAAGCGCTAGTTTCATCAATACCATTTAGCATGCTTGCTACTTATCAGTTTGATTGACCTCTATTTCTTGTAAAGTGGTTGTGGCAGGAACAAGGGAATAATTACTCTGGATACTACATTTGCGAGTCCATCCGCCACACGACCTGTGAGCGGGGCTACTCCGACAAACAATATGAAGTGCGTAAATAATAATATTCACAATTTTATTTTATTACCATCATTTGTGTTCAGTTTCATTTATTCATATATATATATGTATTGACCCCCTTCTCCAAATTAGATATTTAGGATGCGGGATGAACTCCTACCACCAGATCGTATGCGAGGAATTCAAGAGGAATTGGCGGCATTCTTTCTTGACCACGTGATCGCTAAAGATGGAGAATACCATGTGGACCCTAATCAGTTGGTTTTTAATTAGGCGATTATATTGTAAGAGATAATTATATTGTATATATGTAGCCAGTAGCGTCGGATAGATATACGAGAACTTGTTGTTCGATCAATCTCTCAGAGAAGGAGAGGTGGTCGATATCACTTCTCTCTGTATGCATATGTTCATGACGATCTTCTGTTTCCTTCATTTGCTTACTAGCTAGCATGTCTAGTCCTCTCTATACGTATAGTATGTAGCGTCGACCAAGCACGGAAATAAGAGAGGACACTTCTCTGTATTAATTAGCTAGATACCACAATATATGAAACACCTAAATTAACTCCCCAAAACCCCCTAAACCGCCCCCTTTCAAAAAAATAATAACCCCAGCACCTGAAATGCGGACACGTGGATGCCTATTGGTCCCGGTTGGTGCCACCAACCGGGACCAAAGTGCCTCCTGCCTGCGCTCGCCGCACCAGCCACGTGGAGGCCCATCTGTCCCGGTTTGTGTAAGAACCGTGACTAATGGTCAAGGGCATTAGTAACGACCTTTTAGTCCCGGTTCCTAAACCAGGACAAAAGGCCCTTACGAACCGGGACAATTGGCCCTTTTTCTACTAGTGTCCATTTCCAACTTGGAAATGTCATGCTTGTCACAAAAGACATATGCTTCATTAGGACAGAATCCCATCCATCTCTCCTTAGATCATTCAAAGAGGCTTTGGTTGAATTCACGAAATTAATGGCATTCACAATGTCTTGATTCTTCTGTTGTAGAGCCAATAATAATGTGTTTGTGATTATCAATATAGTGGACATAAGCTATAAGTAGAACACAAAATCAAAAGACTGGAAATAAACAAGAAGACCACATGCTTGCCTTCTATTTGTATCATCCCAATCTTCTTCTTCCACATATTCTAGCACCTTGACAATTGTAGGGAACATATCAATCAAACTCTTAAGAGTATTGTAGTGAGAACTCCATCGAGTGTCTCCAGGTCTTTGAAGAGCTAGTTCTTGATTTAATCATGTCCCACTTTTCAATAGTCCACAACCTAAAGCTTCACACACTTGTTCTTTATATCTGTCTTGAATCATGTCTTTTCTTTTTGATGATCCAGAGACAACATTCAACAAGACCAAGATCATATCAAAAAAATTACCAATGCATTTATGCTTATGAACAACAGCCACAACAACTAACTGAAGCTGATGTGCAAAACAGTGAACATAATATGTTGTGGGGTTCTCTCTCATTATTAAGGATTGCAAGCCATTGAACTCACCTCTCATATTGCTAGCACCGTCATATCCTTGACCTCTAACTTGCTTGAAACTTAATTTATATTCCGCAAATAAGTCATCAATAGCAGACTTGAGATATGTGAAGGTTGTCTCCTTCACATGAGTAAGGCCAACTAATGTCTCTATGGCACTTCCACATTTACCAACATACCGCAATACCACTACCATTTGCTCTTTACCAGCCACATCCCTCGACTCATCTACCAACAAAGAAAATACATCATTCCCAATTTCCTAAAAAACCAAATGTAATATTTCCTTTGCAAAACATTCAGGTATGTCCTTCTGAATCTTCCTAACTGATTATTACCTGGAGCATTATGGGCCACAACTTTTCTTACAGCTGGATTCTGCTCTGCTGTGTAAGCATGAAATTCCATGAAATTTCCTTTATTGAGAGACTCCTCGGACACATCATGGCAACGAAAAGTCAACCCTTGCTTCAATAACACTCTAGCAACATCAATTGAGGCATTTAGTCGAGTATGATAAGCAATCCTCTCAGCATTACTTTGGTTATTTAGAGTAACCACTACAAAAAAAGACACATCCATGACATTTTGGGCCGAACAATTTTTTTCCTGTCATACTTATGGCACTTCTATGATGATAATTCTGAAAAAACCGGTATCATCATAGATGTGGTGGGATCCTACTTCTATGACAAAAAATCGTGACAAAAAATGGGCTTTTCATCCTGGGCGGCCTGGAGACGCAGCTGCATGACATTCTTTGGGCCGTCCATGACGGAAAAAACCGTGGTAGAAGTGAGGGCGAGGAAAATTTCGGTGAGTTCCCGGTAACGGTGGGTGGTCGGGGACCGAGCGATGCGCGTTTCTCTCATACACGTACGCGCGCGTGTGCGAGGCGTTGAGCTCTAAGTGAACCCGAGCGAGGCGTCGCCTAACTGAACCCGAGCGATTGCACTGCAGGCCACGCATTACTGAACCCGAGCGATCAAGCGATTCCTTCGCTACTGCTGCTAATTGAAGCCGATCGATACTGCCTCTGGATGAACAGTGAGCGTTGCAGGGGGGTTTGGATGAACACTAACCGTTGCGGGGGGTTTGGATGAACAGTGAGCGGTGGGGGTGGATGAACATGACCCGTGGCATTGCCTCTAGATGAAAAGGACCTTGGACGATCGAGCATGTTGGGGCTGGATGAATAGGACCCCGTGGAGGGCTGGATGAACAGGACGACCCCGTGGAGGGCTGGATGAACAGTAAACGGTGGAGCGGGATGAAAAGTAGCCCGTGGAGGGGTGGTTGAACAGGAGCCCGTGGAGAGGGGTGGTTAAACAGTAGCCAGTGGAGTAGTGCACGGTGGAGGATGGATGAACAGGAGCCTGTGGATGAACAGTCGCAGGTGGAGGCTGGAGGAGGTCGATGGTGGATGAACAGTAGCCCGTGGAGGCTGGAGGAGGTCGATGGTGGAGATGAACAGTATCCTATGGAGTCCCGTTTTGCGGTACGCCACACCCCTCCCGATGAACAGGACCCCCGTTTCAACCGTAGCGCTCCAAGACAAGTCCGTTTCGTTTGTTTTGCGGTACGCCACACCCCTCCCGATCAACAGGACCCCCGTTTCGACCGTAGGAGGTCCGTTTCCTCTGTTTTGCGGTACGCCAGATCCCTCCCGATGAACATGATCCTATTTTGAATGTGGCCGGTCGAACACAAGGTCGTTTCCTCCATTCTATGGTATGCCAGGCATCGTTCCCATCGCCAGTTCCGTCCAAGCCCTCCCGATGAACACGATGACGCATTCCGTTCCGACCCAGCCGGTTGGCTCCCCTTGAACATGACGACGATGCTGTTTCTCTGTTCCGACCCAACCATGTACACGAGCCCTCGCCGTATGTATATATGCGCGAGTAGGTGTTCGAGACCCCGCTCGTATGTATGTACGTGGCCGTATTTTCGTTCTTGCACACTGGTTGTTGTACGTACGTGTACATGCTACGTGCGCACCTCTACTACGACATGTGCGCGCCTCTACATCCACCTGTATGTACGTACACATTCGCGACCAGAATGAAAATGCTACATATGCTTCGACCAGGTGGGTCCCGACTGTCAGGCACTTCCTTATGTGCGAAGATGTAGCTGGTGGGTCCCAGCAGTCGGGGGGTGAATCGTTTTTTTTACCCGGAGGCACTTCCTTGTGTGCGAAGATGTAGCTGGTGGGTCCCAGCAGTCAGGAGGGAAACATTTTTTTCGCGAAATACAGTGGCATGTCCAGTGGGTCCCTGCTGTCAGGTGGAGGTATTATTGTTTTCCGCATAATAAGGAGGCACTTCCTTGCTGCAGCCATGCACCCAGCTGTCAGCCTCTCCACGTACAGTGCACGTCCGATGGAAGTCGTTCTTGACCATGTTGACCACGCCGCGCCGATAGCACCATAGCGGTGGATGACGGCAAGGCCTAGGAAGGGGACGACGCGGAGCTAGGGAAGAGGCGGTAGTGGATGCCCACGCGGAGAGGACTACGAGGGTTCACTGGTTCGGCTGCGGTGTGAGGTTGTCGTCGCCGCAGAATAACAGGGGTTGTAGGTGAGTGGAGGGATGGCCTGGCTAGCGGTGAGAGAAGTATGGGGGCAGTGTGGCCGTCGCGACAGTACAGCCGGCCATGGGAGGCAGGAGCAGGCGGCATGACCGGCGCTGCTTTTGGGCGGCTGGAGCAAGAAGACCAGAGGTTGAAGAACCACTACGAGCGTTGGATGGACATCGTACGGTCACTGAAGCTAGAATCATTTATATTGACTAAGTTGACAGAGCCCTTGGTACGCGCCAACTTAGTAGGCCCACAAGTCAGCCTCCGAAATGGTGCGCTCCAGATGTCAAGGGGAGGAATCATTTTTTGGGCGGCCGAAGCTAAGAATATCCGAGATTGAAGAAGAAGCACGACATCCGTTGGATAGACATCCAATGGCCACTGCTGCTAGAACCGTGTGTTGACTATAATAAGTTGACAAAGCCTTGCATACGCATCAACTTATTTTTTAGGGGACGCGTTAACTAAGTAGGCCCACAAGTGTGTGGCAGAGAACTTATAGCCCATTTGCGATTTGTAAGAATGTACAACCCATTTTTGAATTCTAATGGAATTTACTACAACCCATTTAAAGTTTGTTAAAAGTACATCCCATTTTCTAGCTAGGACAACGATTAATAATTTCAACCAACCGTTGAAGACAGAATTCAATAAAATTTGCCATATTTTGATGGGATCCGAAATATTTTTATCCCAAAATTTCTAATCAGATTAAATAAAATTCCAATATAAATTTATATTACGTAAAAATCTAACGAAACATTGCGCTCACAACAATTAATGAACTTAAATTTTTCAATATCCAAAAACAATATTTTATAAAGTAATTATGTGTTTGGTGCATTTTTTATAGTTACTGCCCAGTTTTTATAATTACATCCCATTTATTATTTTTAAAGCACATTTTCTTGTTAAGCCTAATGCATCCCTCCTAGGAAAGATTTGAGGCCCAGCAGGGCGGAGAATAACAACTTGACCTTGCTTGGGTATTCTTAAAAAAAGTATAGCTGGGCTAGCCATTTTCAGCTTGAAAAAAATCAATATCTGGGCTGGATATTGGCTTGGGCTAGACGGGCCACAGCCCGCCCAGTTAATACCCGCAGGGATGTTTTGGTTGTTGTTCAGAGGAGAAAAATTAATATCTGGGCTAAACATCAAAAAACTCTACAGTGCTCACACCTCAAAAACACAAATACTGCTCGAACTGCTTGGTCCCAGCTGTCGGCCGCTTCTTGTGCAATTCTCTCATTTATTGACTACATAGGTTGACAATGGTGTGAGACCGTGATGTCAGGAAACTAGGAGGAAGCAAATTTTTTTATAGTTTTTATATAATAAGGAGGCACTTGCGTATGTGAGGCTATGGCCTTGGTGTGTCCCTATTGTCATCCTCTCCAACTAAAGTCATCTCCTCGCCCACGTGCGCTTTCCGCCCGAAACAGTCAGCGCCCCCCACCCCGCTTCCCGGTGCAGGCGATTGCTCCGCCTTCAAACAACACAAGTGCCGTCCATCCGTCCATCTGCCGTCCACATTAATGATACGCAGTTGCCGAGGCGGCTACTCCGGCACCACACGTCCGTTCCTCCGCCGCCCACCATTGCTATATAAATTGCTGCACCGGCCATAGCCGCAGTCATCCGCATCCGTTCCCTTTCTCTTGTCCACACCACTACTTCCCACCATGGATTCCTCGTGCTCCAGCACTCTTCGGGATGGGCGGACGACGGACCACAAGGAGATGCTAGCCATTGCTGCCGACTGGCTGGCCGGCAGGCAGCCGGAGGACGACGATGTCCCAATGGAGAACATGGTAGTCGATGATCCGGCGCCAACCCCCTCCTCCGCGCCATCCTCACCGGTGCATTGCACCATGACCATCGACGAGGCCCGTGCCCAACACATGGACATAGTGAGGCAGAAGCGTGAGGAGCAGTTCCGGGAGGCGCAAGCCGACGCCGCCTACAACCACCATCTCCTCCAGGAGCACCTACAGGCGGAGGAGCAGATCGCCGCGGAGCGTGCGGAGCAGGAGGCGCTGCTCGACTCGTACCGCTCTGCCCGGGAGGGCCGCCTCGAGCGCTGGCGGTACCGCATGCGGGTGGTGGAGGCTATTGTCGCCTACAAAGAGGGAGATGAAGCGGGCGAGGTGCTGTTTGGCGAAACCGAGGACGAGGCAGAGGACAATGTCGGCTCCGACGAGTCCCCGCTCTGCTGGCGTTGATGAGGCCCTGCTCCGCTGAGGCCCCGCGACACCAACCACGAGGCAGAGGACACCGCTGGCTCCGCCGAGGTCCCGCCCCGCCAACAACGAGGCAGAGGACATCACCGACTCAGCCGAGGCCCCACCCTGTCGGCAACGAGGGGGAGGATTTCCACCGGTCCGTCGAGGCGCCGCACACCGCCAACGAGACAGAGGACATCGCCGGCTCCGCCGAGGCCCCGCCCCACTACCAACGAGGCCGCGCCAGACAGAAAACGAGGAAGTATAGAACACGATAGGTCACCGCCGCTCGGGTCCAAGTAAGGCCACCACTGCTACCCTCCGGTTGAAGCCAAACTAGGTGGGTTGACCATTGATGGCCGATTAGCTTCTTGGCGGCGACGTGGAGTCGGAGAGCTATGTTGGAGAAGGACGCTACTTCTACTTAACTATTGGTGCAGTTGGCTGACTAACACATGGGCCCAACAGGCATATAGGCCACATGTCAGTTATGCAACTGCACCTGCAGTTATGTCATTGAAGCTTCTGTTCGGCTCAGCCGGACACAGGTGGGTAGCTTTGGTTAATTAATTATACCTCTAGTGCACCCCTTTTTGTTGAAGAATGTATGAAATGTAATGAAATCCGGCATGTTTATATGAAATCCTCCCGTGTATGAATGAATTTATTTCAATTAGTTCGAATTCTTGTATCACTGGCATTGGATGAACATGCAAAACAATACATACTAGCATTATTCCCAGGGTGATCACCTCGTTTGCAGCAATTTCACATGTACTCCCTCTGGTCCTTTCTAGTCTACATACAAGTTTTGTCTGCAGTCAAAGTATCTCTTGTTTGACCAATCTTATAGAAAAAAGTATGCACTTTCACAATGTGTGAAGTAAAAAGGAACATAAGGAGTACAAAGAGTTTGGGCAGCTTTTTAGCGTTCCTGTACATTGCAATCAAACACACAGGCCTGGCAATTCATAGAGAACATTCAAAACAATCGATGATTATGCATCTCAGCGATTCACATGTCAGAGCCAATATTTACTTCACAACTAGAGAATAAAGAAAAATCAATCGACGCTGCTGACAGCAAAGGGCGTCCCATTCAAAAATATCAAACGCATGTGTTCCTGCTAACATCAATGAGCAAAATTTGACAAGGTTGTCCCATTCCACAATATCAAAATGCCTACGATTGTGGAATGGGCAGGGTTTGCCATAAGTTCAGATAATGACATGTCACCTCGCGCTAAATAAACCAGCTGTTCTTTTTGTGCAGTTCCACCAAAATCAACCAAATTCGCGCATAGCTTGTATGATTTCGCCCTTATATGTTGCAACGCCTTGAACTTATCGACACCTCCTTTCTTTTGGTGGAAATGAATGATTCAATGTATTCACGAACATTTTCTGCAGTTCCCATTGAAATCAAGCTGAGCACCCCTGTTTGCACAAATACAAAAAAAGTGATTAGTATAAAATCAAACTGTACTATGAATTGACTGTTTAAACATGCACCTAAATGGTCCATGTAGAGCACTCTTTTAGAAAAATGGAACTCGCCAGAAAGAATCGTAGAACAACATTGTACTCGCGCATCACAGCAAAAAATGGAGATTTGTCAGTCCTTCTGAGCTGAAGTTAGTTTGGTCTTGTGGGGAGTAATGTAACCATCCTTCAACTGCTCCTTCTGATGAGAAGATAGACAGGGCTTCTTCATCTTGGCATAATCGGACCTAGTCACTTCACGTACTCCATATTCTTCTTCAGAGGAAGATGATCCTGTTGTGCAAAGACAAGAGGACAACTAAATGCTAGCATCCCTGTTTGCTCGAAAAAAAGGAAAGGAAATATTTAAAATAGCATAGATGAAGCACTTCTCAAGGACAATACCACTTTTTCATGACAGTATCTAAACAGTAGCACAACACCAATAGAGATGACAAAGCTCAATCATATGGATGAAATCAGTGGGCGAGTACCAACCTTTGTCAGGAGGCTTATTGTGTAGAGCATACAGATGAAGCACTTCTCCAGAACCATCAATTGCTATCTACTGTGGTGGCCATGCTTACTATATACTCCTAGATTAATTTAATGTTTGCAACATCTTCTTGTGCAGTTCCACTAAAATATATGGTATCTTCAAAGAAGATCCTTGTTTGCACAAGTAGAGATAATTACGTATTACATTAGGAGTGGCATCAAATCAGTGGCAAAACAATTGCTCATTCCAGCCATAGCAATAAATTAAGATGCAAAACTATATCATTACTTGTGTCATCACAGTTCCAGTGCTTCATTACAGCACCGGGAGTTGATTTTTGTTTTTCTTCTGCTTGTTCTTCCCCTTCATCACTTGGTTCAATAACAGACAAGCTTCGCCTTCAATGTAAGATTTGGCATGTTAATTAGGGAGAACAAGTATAGCACTAAACAATGACATTAATTTTCTGATGAACGTGGCAAAATATAGGCCAACAGTTGTGAAATATCCTTATCTTACCTCAATGGGATATTACGGTGCACATACAGATTGGAAGTCTTGTCTCCATTTGTGCTGTTCACTAAAATCAAGCAACATTACCGTACAAGTAGCACAACATATGAAAGCACACTACAGAATCATGTGAAAGAAGGCTAGTACTGACCTCTCATGATGCGGAATTCAAACAACCCACAAGAAGAAGATTTGAACCAAATTTGCCAACACGGATAGGAAATAAGATCTCCTCTTGTGCAGTTCCACTAAGATCAAGCAATCAAGCAACGTTGTCGGTGTGACATTTTGGTTGAACTGCACAAAACACTCTTAAAACAAAAGTGTTTTGTGTAGTGCAACAAAAGGTCACAATGGCAACGAGGTGAAGTAGATAACCCTGTTGACACAGAGGTGCAAAGGAAACAACTAGTGGTCAATAACGGCGGATGACATAGAAGCCAAAAAAGGAAGCATCTACCTTATCTAAATGGGAAAGAAAGCAAGACAGTAGCATTTCTTAAACAGTGGCATTGATTAATATTAACATAGAGATTATATTAACAATAAAATTTGTTAAACATGTAATTTGCTTTTAACTGTGGCATTGCATCAATTTTCCAGCGGCATTATTAGAGGGTGTTTGTTTACAGGGACATTTTGGTGTAGGGACTAAAAAAACTCCGTGTCAGTCCCATCTAAACCAAACAAGAGGGACTTTTAGGGACTAAAAGTGGGCATTTGGGATTAAAGGAAGAAGACCCCGAGGGAGTCTTTTTGGGACTTTTTCCAACAGTTGCCCCTGCCATGCATCGCACCTTGTCTCTATTAGTTCATTACTAGGGGTAACATGGTCTTTTAGCATGTCATTTAATAACCTCTAGTCCATGTTTAGTCCCTGGAACCAAGCAGGTAGGGGCTAGGGAGTTTTTAACCAAACAGGGCCTTAGATTAACAACAACTAAAGAGTTGCACGGGGCAGTGGACGCACCAGCACCATGTGCATCTACCGATGTACTGTGGTGATGCACAGTCTGTTGCAACAAAGATAAAACAACCAAGGAGCATATTTGTGTTGGTCCCAGTTTTGTTATCTTTAGACACCTTTCCCTATGTGAGCGCAGCAAATCTAGTCCTGCTCAAACTCTATAGCCTTGTCCCCCAAAACAAAACATCAGTTTGTTACAGATGTGCGTACTGCGTTCGTCATTGTTTTCCCTTTTCGACCAACGTAGGTGCTGGATAGCCAGTATGTACTAGTACTTTCGCCCCTTCCTTTCCTCTTTGAACCACGTCCTAGATTTATGCGATACAACTTTCGCCACTACTTTCCCCCATTCCTTTCCTCTGTGAACCACGTCCTAGATTCATGATATACAACTTTCCCCACTACTTTCCCCCTTCCTTTCCTCTTTGAACCACGTCCTAGATTCATGATATACAACTCTTTCCCACTACTTTCCCCCACTCCTTTCCTCTTTGAACCACGTCCTAGATTCATGGTATACATGCAGCTAGAACAATACATGTGGAATAAGTAAACTATATCTCAAGGTTCTTGGGGCGTGGTTCGGTGGGCGACAGGACGGTGGCAAAGAAGAAGGGGTCGGAGGCCCTCTCGTGCCGCCGCTGGGTGAAAGTGAACAGCTGTGCCGGTAGTGGACTCCATCCCTCGCCGATGGTGACAACGTTAAGCCTCCTTCCCTTCTCGGCAGACGGATCCTGCCGGCTCTTTGACCTGCAGTGAGGGGAGAAAGAGGCCAATGAAGTCTTGTTTAGATCTGGAGAGGGTGAGAGAGTGTGAAGAGAGCAACTAGAAGCACTGAGGCTCCAGCGTGTATATATATACTGGAGAGAGAGTGTGAAGCGTGAGGCTGCAACTTATACGTGATGAGGTGATTATACGGTCACTACGAGATCGTATAGCTCCGTATCCATCCATTTTGACCAGTCAAAGAATCCTCCTGGCACAAATTATGCTCAAGTGTAGTTATTGAACCCGAGACCTCAAGTTTGATGAGCGAACAGGCTAACCAGCTACACAACCCTCCCGTTATGTTCAACGAGAGGAAAATAACCTTTTATACATTCCTGCATTCGTGTGACAAGCATGCCGTGTTTTTTTGTGTGTGTGTGGGAGTCGTTGGGACTTAAATCATAATCGTGTCATGTGGCTTTGGTGGTAAGACTATCCACAGTGGTGCAAAAATAATGCAACCTTAGTCACCTTAACTCACACATCTCTCCACGTAGTATGTTGGGTCCCACCAGTCAGAGGGTGAAACAAACAAATTAATAAGAAAAATTAAAAGCGCCAGCGGTGTATCTTACCTCACACATCTCGCTACTGCTCGGGAACACTGTCCAATTGATCCCTCTGTTCACTCACGTAATATTTTAAGTGAATCCCTATTATAACATGCACACAATTTTGGGCACTTGTATTCGACCTAAGTCAGTGTGCCACCGTATCTCGTACTTACTACTCCCTCCATCTAGGTGTAATAAGCCACGCTAGAAGGTGCAGCGGGACCAAGGTGCGTCTGTGTGTGTGTGTGTGTGTGTGTGTTTAACAATATGTGTTTGTTAGAGACAGCGACAGATCGATACAGAGAGATGGTGTTTAGTGTACGATTTTAGCCATGAGAGTCGATGCATCCTCTCGTTTCCGGGCGTGTCCGGTAGGGACAGGCGGACAGCTGCCACTCCCGCTCCTGACCAGCCTGGCCCACCCAAAGCCCCTCCATCGCCCGCGCGTGCTTCCCGCTCGAAACGGTCAGCGCCACTCCAAAGAATCGGTGCCGCATTCATGCCCGGCCAGAGCGGACACCGCGTCTCACTAGCGCAAGAGTGATGGTTGCTTCGTCCGTCCAACTAACTGCTGGGTCTATGTGATTTGATGTCTCATTGGTCTTTAAAACTGAGGTGGTAGGACTGCTGGATGTCCCACGCTTTCGGTGAAAGGAGGTACTACTATATTACAATTTTCTCCATTCTTACAGCGGAGGAGTGCAAGAGCAGTGAAAACACGCAGGCTCAGTGATTACATGGCCCACCTCACACTATCACCATATTTTCTGGACACCGTGCGACACCTAACTCTTTACATAGTACTCCCTCCGTTCCTAAATACTAGATGAGTCCTCGCGCGTTGCCGCGAAATAGCCGTATATCTCTCTGCGTAAAATTATCGATTTCATAGAACTAAAAGAAAAACTCTTTAACCGCATGACAAATGTGGTAGCCAAACTAAAAAAACTCCCATCATCATTTAGATCATCCCACGTAAGAAAAAAAGATCAGCCAACTCCTACTGCATAATGGGATTATATTTTTCTTTTTGACATGTTAATGGGACTTAAAAGCTCACTTACATGCATGCTACCGGTGCATGCTTGCATGCAGACATGTTGATGTGATTTAAAACCCACTCACATGCATGCCACGGTATTTCTGCATGCTTGCATGTGCCTTAGTGCGGAGCCTCTCAACGTCTAGATCAGATGGCTATTATGGACTGATTTAGTTCATCTAATGGCTACATTAATTTTGATGATGTGGCTCAAGGAGAGGGTAGATAATTCCTAGTAGTGGGGGCTAGCTATTACTAGTAGATAAGTCTTTGTAGAGATTCCACTAGGTGAACTACATACGGAACAAAATGAATGAATCTACACTTAAAATGCATCTATGTACATCCGCATGTGGTTCATGGTGAAATCTCTACAAAGACTTATATTTAGGAACGGAGGAAGTACTAGTATAGTACGTACTGTAATTTATCAGCGAGATAAATTTGTACGATGCTATGAAGCTTCCAACTTCTGTTACATGTATCTTGCGTCCAAGGTTGCCCGTTGCAACATTTCATCAAATACAAATGAGACTAACATGCATGCTATTGCATCTCAATGATTGACAGATCATAGCAAATATGTACTCCCTTCGTTCCAAAATAAGTGTCTCGACTTTATGCAAACTTTAGTACAAAGTTGTACTACTACTAAAGTTGACACTTATTTTGGAACAGAGGCAGCTAAATAAAATAACAATCCATGCAGTCCCTAGCCCTTGAACTGTGAACCCTAACCAGGCTTCAATTTGCTAGCAACGTTCGAACTTCCTAAAAAATGAAGTTTGCAACCTTTTGACCATCGGATCATTTTGTGCAGTTTCACCAAAATCGAGATGAGCATCCCTGTGGCAAAGAAATTGAAGAAGCGTGATTAGAATAAGATTACTGGGACTAGTTGATGAGACATAAACTCACAAAAATACAGTATGTAGAAGCCAGTAGAGGTATGTGCGGGGCAAAGAAGTAGAGAAATATCCACATGGAGTGATGTGGGCAGCTGGAGCAGTGGTGCAAGCCGGCTGTAAAGGGAGTTGTACCTGAGGGATGTCGGGACGTAGCTCAACCTCGAGAAGGGCGGCAGGAGGCGGCAACTGCCCACGTCGCAGCAGTGAGCAAGGGACGAAGGCAACCTCACCGGCTTTGTGAGAGAGAACGGCGGGGACCCCTGATCGGGACGTGCCGACAGTGGGTTTTCATCATCGGCGATGGCGACCGCATCTACACTAAGCATCTACCCCTTCCCCCGGCGGGCGTGATCCGCCGGGATGTTAGAGATGTGGCCACAGTCGTTTTGTGCGAGAGAGCGTGAAGAGAGCAACCCCAGCAAGCAACCGTGTAGGCTGGCCCGTCCTAACTATGTATATAGTGGAGCGGTTTCCTTTTCTCTCCATATGAACCTATCATATTGCGTACGTGCCACTGAAGAAAAAAAACTTCATTTATATATGACACGACACCTACTACTCGCTCTCCTATAACCTTGCGCTTGGCATCTCCAAAATATTAAGCTTGCGATTGGCTCTTCGCCTCTTCGGGAAGTCGAGCAATAGTGGTAGGCAGTATATATTGTTCTGGCTATATGAGACCAAATGAATTGCTGCACGTCCACCACGTAGGCAAGGGTCAAGGGGCGAGGGAGAGTGCTACATACGGAGCAAAATGAGTGAATCTACACTCTAAAATACGTCTATATACATCAGTGTTTGGAGTATGTACTAGTAGTTCATATTGAAATCTACTAAAGGACATATATATTCCAAACAATATGATATAATCTCTATAACCAAGGTAGTAGGGACGAGGAGTAAACGGAGGGAGTAGTAAATTTTTCTCCTCATCCCGCGAGCCACCGCGCGCATGGGCGAGGGAGCAGGCGTAAGGCGTACAGTACTAAGCAAGCTTCAACTCATCCTGTGAGCCACCGCGCCCGTGGGCAGGGGAGACAGTGTACTAAGCAAGCTTCTCCTCGTTCTGCAAGTTGACGGGACACATCAAAAGTACTCCAGTGTATAGATCCTTTCCTCTAAGGTAGGCCCCACATGGTCTGCCTCTTTTTTAACATAACGCAGCAAGTCGCAATTTGTTTGTTCACCTGTGGTAGACGATCCTCCCTCCAGTACACGTGCCAAATTACCACGTGGGCTGCCTTTTCATACAGAAATGAGCTCCACCGTGTACCCGTGCGGGTGTGGTTGGGAAAGAGACGGGAGTACGTGCACCGTGCATGCACCTCTTCTCTTCATGCATGTCCCCCACCTACGTGGGTGTGTGTGAGAGATACAAACCGCGTTCGTGAGTGTTTTTTGTTTGGGGGCGGTTGATTCCGTGAATGTATTTGTGGGAATATGTGTTGATGACATCTCAAACAAAATTTTGCATGCAATGTATGTGAAATGGAGGCCTATCCATATGATATATAGAGGGTCGGGCGATCCACGAGAAGAGAGGGAGGGGTCATAGATATCGATAGAGTCGAAGAGAGGATCAAGTAGGTGGGTACGAGATCGATGAAGAGAGCCATCGAGATTGTTTGTGTGTGCAAGTCAAAGATATAGGGCGACTGACCTACCAGAACGTCAGAGGGCACATGTCGAGTTTGTGTATGGCAGGGAGACATGACTAGAGCGCCCGATGTATCGGTGTGTGTGTGGGGGGGGGGGAGGGGTAGGCAGAGGCCTAACTATAGAGGTTGAATGACTCGTATATGTGTTGAGAAGGAGAGACCCAGCTATGTCTTGAGGGAGATCGGTCAACATCCATACATAACTGAAGGACGGGAAATATGATGGGATAGAGAGAGAGAGGAGAGAGAGAGGGAGGGAGAGGGGTAGAGTGATGGATGGGTGATGGAGTTGCTTCTCGAAGATGGTGGGAGAGGCCTACTAGACAAACTGAGGGTGGATCTGCAATGTTATCAATAAGAGTGGGGATGTGTTTCTGTGTGTGCCTGTGCGTGATAGATCTGTCGGGACGCATCCATGGATGATGAAGGGGAACCATGTGTTTGGTAAGAAAACCTCACTAGATCGATAGATCAATTGTTGTTTGTTGGAGGAAGAGAGACATAACTAATGAGGTAGATCGATTGACGCATGGGTAAAAACGAGTTATAAGGACCTAGATAGCTATATGTATAGCGGGAGATCGGTCGGTGTACGTCCATTTGTTAGAGGCAAATAAGGCTCAGCGAGACGGATAGGCAGAGAGAATGGAGCTAGGAGGTGGTGCGAGAGGCCCAGCTACTAGCTAGATAGGGGGAGGAGTGTGCAGTTGTGAGATCGATGATAAGAGGGGCGAGAGTTTACCCGTGTGTGTGACCGTATGAGAGACACGCGGCAAGGACACATAAAGGAGGTGATTGAAGGTGCGTGTGTATGTTGTAGGAATGCATCACTGGAGAGGTTTATCGATTGGTGTGTGTCGGAAAGGAGTTGTGGAGACTCTGGCAGAACGACCGAAAGAAGAAGAAAAATGAATGTGCCCGGTGGATAGAATGCCGAGGGAGGGGGAGGGCGAGGAGGGCGTGTGCATGCATGAGATAAAGTTAGTGGTAGCTACAAAGGTTAGAGGATTGTGTGGGTGTAAGAGACTAACAAAGATCATAATTTGATATGAAAGTGGATTCATATATTTGAATAGGAGATCATAGTGTTTTAAACATATGCATGCATGAATATAGCGGTGATACGCGTGTTGTGCACATGTTATACCATAATGTGATAATGCATGACGTTTGCAACTCACAGCTAAATGTCGAACAATCTAAACCATACTATACATCAACCAATCTCACATTTTATTTGAATTTGTGATAATGTGTGGCGTTTGCAGCATACAACTAAATATCGAACAATCTAAACAATACTATATATCCTACATTCTCACATTTTATTTGAATTTGTGGTAATGTGTGGTGTTTGCAACTCACATCTAAATACCTATAGGCGTAGGGGGCGGGGCACCATACATAATGTGATAAACACATTATACATATGAGACATGGTTTAGATTACGAAGATCTAGCTAGAGCTAGAAATGTAATGTGATTTGGAATCAACATAAAGTGGATTCAAAAAATCGAGTTCGAGTTCATATAGTACACATAGTTCATATGTAACTCGAGACTAATCATGTGGTGTGTTGTGAAGATAATACACAAACGATGGTTTAACTTGACAATAATGATGATTGTAGATCTTATTAGAACAGAGAAACAAATTCAAATGCTTTGACTTCACAACAATCATTAATGTTGATCTTATTCAAATAGAGAAACGAATTCAACTTTAGTTCATATTGAAGCGGTAGTATATACATTTGGAATGCACTAAAACGTTCATTTGAGTAGTAGGTTGCATGCATTATACACGTAGCGAAATATTCTAATTGAACATAACATGAATTCAAAGTTTTGAATGACGTTTGTAGTGCGAATTGATTTGGTACAGTACACGTTAGGCTTGTCCGGAATTTCAACCCGCGCCTTGTTAGCCCGAAATATTTAAGATATATCTTTATCTCGTTGTGCTCCGACAACTCCCTCCATCTCAACCCGCGCCTTGCTATTCCGAAATTACAACACGCGCGAAAACTCCCACCTCCTGTGAAATCCCGACACACGAAATGCCCATCGTACCCCTGAACCGAAAGAACCGCCACAAATCGGTGGGGGTACCTTTGTAACTTACCCCACATTTTGGACAAGCGCGTCTTCCCCACTCCCATCCCATCCGCCCACCCATTCGTACATCGAGGCCATGAAAACCCGCGATGAAGCCTCACACCCTACTCCGTCTGCCACCCAGCCGTACCCTCTTCCCCGATAACATCGTCCGTAGCAACACCTCGACGTCCCCCATCCACCGTACCGGATGAGGATCTGTCGTCGATCTCGTCGTCCCACCGGTTCATCCAGCTCCAAGGAGCTGCCCCGATGTTCCCCTTGTCTTTCGCGCCACCTCCATTCCCACACCGCCGTCTTCACCTGCACCACCGGAAGAGCATCATCATCACCATTTCCTCGGATGAAGCTACGGCCTAATCGGCTCCACCAAAGCGGTTGTACACTAATCGCTGCATTTTCTTCTTGATTCGATCTCACTGTGCTGCCGGCGCTCGGTCCCGAGCCGACACGGCGCGGCTCCATCCACGGTGGCGTCGCCGGCCACTTCCTCCACGGCGTCGCTCCCTCGGCAGCGACATCCACATCAGTAGGAGTTGTTGATGCTTTACCTCTCGCTCGCGCTGCTACTCTGCTCTTGCTCTCGGTCCCTTGCCTGGTCTGCTCTTGCTATTGTTCTTGCTCGCACTGCTGCTCTCGCTCTTGCTCTTGCTTGCGATGCTGCTCCGATTTAGCTACACTTCAGACGACTGAATCGACTTTTGGGTCAGTCGATTTTCAGGGGGGGGCTCACCGGGGTGAAGGAAGAACCAACCGCAGCGAGGAGGGGGGCTCGCCAGAGAGGTACCCCACTATCTATCTTAGGGTTCAGGGTGGGGCGGTGGTGGGGTGGTGGCATGGGGATCGCCGGAGAAAAAGCTTTGCACATGGGGGGGGCTAGAGGGATGGCCGGGGCGGCGGCGGACCGGCGGTGGGGAGTGTTTTCGGGGCGGGCGAGGTGGCGCACCGCTGGCCGCAGGCGGCGGGGGACTGCTGTTTGGTCAGTGGTGGCTGGCGGCTCAGGGGGGTGGAGGTTGAAGATGAACCATAGGCCCTTGATTTTGTATCCAACGGCTGCAAAATCGACTGACCAGAGATGAAAAAGTCAGTCGACTGACGTGTAGCCTCACCTTGCTAGTGTGTTCAGTTTCGACAGTAAAATTCAGTTTCAACAGCAAAATTCAGTTTTGACAGTTAAGTTCAGTTTCGACAGTTAAATTCAGTTTGGATTGTTAAGTTCAGAGATGAGCGGCTGATGTATTTTACATCTATCACTTTGTGGCTATGTATTTTACATCATGTATTGGAGATGCTATTAGAATTCCACTCAGGTTAACGTTATCTCTCTTGTCCTGCTTCAGCCTCGGCGTCGTACAACTCACCGGAGCTGCTCCAACGACGAAACCCTCCATCACAGCGGAGCAGTACCTTGGGCTCCATCTCCAGACGCCTAAGATCTTCTTCTCCTCCTCCGACAGCCAAGTCATCCGGAGCATCCTCACCGGCCAACCCAATCACGCTGAGATCGACATGGCTTTGCCAAAGAGGTTGTACACTTGTTTCATCTCTTTTTTACTCTACATGTTATATATATTGTCCACTGAGCACACGTAGTAACGGGAAATACGATTATTTTATCCTACTACATGACAATCAGTGAGGTACCAGGCAACTTAGCTATCCGTGATGGACTCTCTTGAACGCCATCATTATTTATCTCTGTGTGTTTGAGCTGTGCATTTGTCGATGGCCCTGGGAGTTGAGCTAGTAGGGCAGTGGTCTGGGTCCAAAGTAATAGAAGTAGCACAAAAACATTTTTTTAGTGTTGGCTTTTCCTTGCTCAAGCCTGCCTACTAGAATCGCCAGTGCTTGAAAGGAAAAGTGAATGAAAAACATAGGAATTGGAAAGTTTGCTATGGTACTACTATTCATGAATTTCGTTCAAAGGAATGGAGCAAAGGAAAACTGTAGGATTTGTTCCTTTAGTGTCTCCTTGAAAGAGAAAACGTAGGAATTTTAATTTTCACTTGTCCTCCTTTTCAAATTCCTATTCATCAAGCACAAGACTAAGAGATAGTAGCATGATAGCATTATAACCGTACATTTTCTTGTGGTTTGACTTAATCTCACCATGCTTTTTTCCATCTTGTGATCTTCCAATTGTTGTGAATCAAACACCCAGATTGGCAGAAATCATGTGTTTTTAAATTCTCTGTTTTGCATGTGCATTCCTATCCTATTCATGTCTATTTCCTATCCCTGCATTGTTAAAATCCTCAAATTCAAACGAGCCCTTACAGAATTACTTCTCTTACAAATAGTTGTCAAAGAAAACCTTGCGTGGTTTGTCCCGCTCCTGCTGCACCGTCGTCCACCCCAGCTCAGCTGCTCCAATGACAGAAGGGTCCAGCACAGCAGGGATCCGGCCTCTAGACTGTCTTTCGCCGCCTCAGATCTTCTTCCCCACCGCCGGCAGCCATGAAAACTGCGTTACCATCATCAACCGAGCAGATGAGCTCGAGGACTACACGGGTCCGCAAGATAGGTCACACTCTTTCGTGTCTGCTTACGTTATGCATCGCTTAATATTACTTGCTACTTTATCATCCAGTTCACCGATTAGACTCTGAGTCAGCTCCAAACTAATGGTAAAGCTTGAGTTTTTAGATGGTTGTGGGGTACATATCGGGGCCGCAATAATAGTATCTATCTACTATCTAGTTAATCTCCGATGTCTACTATGAATTTCATGTTGGGTGGGAAACAAACAGTAAAGAAGCCATTATCTGTATTTTTTAACTGAAGCCATTATCTGCCTGCTATTATTAGTTTTGGGTCTATCCGCAGGTTGCTACCATCACTCTGGATTTCTGCATGCACTCCTTACATAATCTCACTATGTTTTATTCCTATGCATGACAGTTATTGTAAACAATGGAACTAAACATGTAGAGCAAAAGAGATGAGCCTTGCGTGGCAATAAAATTTCATGCAGACGTCGCTCCATGGTAGGCGCAAAGGCAGCCCCCCTCCACGCATTTCAGATTGTAATCGAGAGGAAGATATCTATTCTGAGAGGGATTCAGAAGGAGAAGACAACTCCTATTTACCCCCCGAGGTCTTCGCTCTAACTTGGCATGCTGATGTTGGTTATATCATGCATATGGTGCCTTGCATTGCTTACATCAAATATGTCATCTGCTTAGTTTAGACATCCTTTGTGCAAACGCCATCTGTTTACTTTATTCATCGTTTATGTGAATTATGCAACGCCATCTTGTTTATCCAGGCATCATATATGTGAATTTTGTAATGCCATCCTGCTTAGCCAGTCATCTTATATGTAAATTATATAAGGCCATCCTTTTTTTCGTTACATATTACATTTGTCAACAATGCTAGTACATTCAACTGCTCTTCATGTGCATCAGCCATTTGACACGTGATAGCAAATTCTGGAGTGAAAACAAGGTCTTCAGAGCAGACTATGCTATCTGACGAAGCACATATCTCACTGGTTACAGATAGCTCCTCAGAGGAGGATTCAGAGACAAATGAGCGGTCCTATTCCCCCCCCCCCGAGGTGTATGCTCTAACTTGGCAGGGTTATGTTGCTCATATCGTGCGTATGGTGTCTCGCATTGTTATGTCATTTGATTAGTTTAGACATGCTTTGTGTGAATGCCACCTGTTCAGTGTCTAATTACCATATATGTGAATTATGCATTGCCATCTTGTTGCAAGACATTATATATGTGAATTATGCAATGATATCTTGTTGCAAAGGCATTATATATGTGAATTAAGCAATGCCATGCTGTTTAGCCAATAATCATGTATGTGAATTATATCATGCTATCATTTTTTTGTATTACGTGTTCCATTTGTCGACAACGTTTGTATATTCAACTACTCTTCCTGTGCATTAGCCATTTGAAGCGGCGATGGAAGTATCTGGAGTGATAACAAGGTATTCAGAGCAGACAATGCTACCTGCTGAAGCAGACATCTTGCTGGTTACAGAGAGCTCCTCAGAGGAGGACTCAGAGACTGATGACCAGTCCTATTTCCCCCCTGAGGTCTATGCTCAAACTTGGCAGGGTTATATTACCCATGTCATGCATGTTGTCTTGCATTGCTTAGTTTTTACATCATATATGGATTGCCATCTGCTTACTTGCTTACTATATAAATCATATATTTGAATTATATCATGCCATCATGTTTACATAGTACAAACACATCATCTATCTGAATTATGGCATGGCAACCCAATAAAGACATCATATAGTTATAACATCTCATCCTGTTTAGTGTTTACAGTCATCATATTTAGAATTATGGCATTCTATCCATGAATGTATGTGAATTATGGATGCCAACCTATTTAATGAACACATTATATAGTTATATCATGTCATCCTGTTTACATAGTCATCATATTTTGAACTATGTATTTCCATCTTTTTTAGTTAGCCATCATAATGTGAAATTGTGTCATGCTATCCTGTTTAGTTAGCCGTCATATATGTGAAATTGTGTCATGCTATCCTGTTTGGTTAGACAACATAAATGTGAAATATTTCATGCCCTCTTTTATTCCTCACTATCCATTGTACCTGTCTATCATACAATATCTACACTTTAAATTACTTTTCTTGTTTATCAGCCATTTGAATTGGAGTGGGTGATGGCAGTATCTAAGGGAGTAACAACACGGTCTTCAGAAAAGATAGTGCTACCAGTTGATGCAGATAGAACCACGGTTGTACTTGCCCAAGGACCAGATCCACCACACATAACCCAGACTCTCGCAGATTGTACCCCTACCCAGTTGGACAGAGAGCCAGCTACACCCCTTCTAACCCCAACCCCGGCAGATAGTAACCCAGTTCCAGTTGACACAACACCGTCTCCACCACAGAGCACCCAAACACGAGGAGTTAGTAAGGGAACTGCAGTGCCCAAAGCACGAGGACCACCACTCTGAATCCCAACTCAACACTTAAAGGAGAAGAAGATTTGTTCTTAGGTCAGGTTCTGTATCTATGGTTCATAATCCTTTGCTCTTGCATTACTATATTTACTCATACCAACTATTTTCAAATTTGAAGGATGGAATTGAAACTCCAATGGTGCAACAGGTATGTTTTAAACCTGTTTCTTTAACTAGTTTGCTGTTGTAACCTGCTCTATGTTGATTTTAGTTTCAATTGAATAAATAGTTATGTTCTCATGTCATGCACATTACAATTGTTTTTATTTCTCTATAGTTTCCCACACTTATATTCTGTCTATTCTACTTTGTCTTGAACAAATATTATTTGAACTGTGTCTCTATCTTGATTTGGAAACAAAAACTAGAATGATATAGAACATAAAGTGACCATGGTACATAGATATATGTTTGTTTCATGTTGCTATCCTGTCCACCATACTACTGAACTCATTGTCGGTGTCAAAACCGGCGGATCTCGGGTAGGGGGTCCCGAACTGTGAGTCTAAGGCTAATGGTAACAGGAGGCTAGGGACACGATGTTTACCCAGGTTTGGGCCCTCTCGATGGAGGTAATACCCTACTTCCTGCTTGATTGATCTTGATGATATGAGTATTACAAGAGTTGATCTACCACGAGATCGTAGAGGCTAACCCTAGAAGCTAGCCTATGATTATGATTGTTGTTCTTGTCCTACGGACTAAACCCTCCGGTTTATATAGACATAGGAGGGGGCTAGGGTTACACAGAGTCGGTTACAGAGAAGGAGATCTACACATCTGAATCGCCAAGCTTGCCTTCCACGCAAAGGAGAGTCCCATCCGGACACGGGACAAATTCTTCAATCTTGTATCTTCATACTCCAACAGTCGGGCCAAAGTATATAGTCCGGCTGTCCGAGGACCCCCTAATCCAGGACTCCCTCAGTAGCCCCTGAACCAGGCTTCAATGACAATGAGTCCGGCGCGCAGATTGTCTTCGGCATTGCAAGGTGGGTTCCTTCTCCGAATACTCCATAGAAGATCTTGAATACGAGGATCGTGTCCGGCTCTGCAAAATAATTTCCACTTACCACCGCAGAGAGCATAATCTTTCATGAATCTAATCTGCTGACAACTTTTCCTAGCGTGACATCACGCCACAGCCCAGTCATTACGAACCGTTTTCCCAGCCCGCCACTACACGTGTTGCGAGGCGGTTTTATTGGCACGTCTTGTCGAAGCAGAGATCGTGTTCCCCTTATCGCGGGACTCTCATCAATACGGGTATGGGTAACCCAACCATGCCCGTTAGCATGACTCCTTGATTTTAGGCAAGTCCCAAACGGTCACGCTGAGGATGTTTGATATTCACCCCCTTTATAGAGGGACCAGGGCCTGTCCCTTTCTTCCCACGCTTGCTCCTTCCCCCATCTCGAGTTCCAACACCCAAAGCTCAGGCTTAAGCGCTTCGGACCTTCAATCATATCCGGATCCAACCTTCAAGGTTGGTGGATGGCCTCCTCTGTCATAGAGGAGGATATCGAGAAGCTCAGGGAGGCCAGGTATCTGACCGCCGAAATCCAGCACAGGCTACCTGCCCAAGGGCAGGTCATCCCCACTCCCGAACCCAACGAGAGCGTCGTATTTGTTTCCCACTTCCTCTGGGGCTTAGGCTTTAGTCTTGATCCCTTCGTTAGAGGGCTCATGTTCTATTACGGGATAGACTTTAATGATCTAGCTCCGGACTCCATCCTTCACATCTCGTCGTTTATCGCATGTGAAGCCTTCCTCCACATCACCCTACACTTCGGCCTATGGCTCAAGACCTTTAATGTAAAGCCGAAGGTGATCGACGGGCGACATGCAGAGTGCGGAGGCGCTATAATAAGCAAAAGCGCCAATGCCCCATGGCCAGAGGGTTCCTTCCCATAGGTGTCCGACTTATGGCAGCGGAGTTGGTTCTATATCACCGGTCCCCAAGGCAAAAAGTGGGCGGCCGCCCCCACCTTCTGCTCGGGTCCTCCGCGTCAACTGGCGTCATGGGTCAACGAGGGACTGGATTGGGGGCCAGCTAATGACGTACCAACATTAGAAGGCCGCATTCGGGATCTTCTTGAGAGGGATGTTAGTCTTGCCAAGGCAATACAAGTAATGCTAGTTCATCGGGTCCTGCCGTGCCAACGTCGACCTGTCCGTATGTGGGAGTTCAATTCGGAAGGACCGTGAACTATTCAACACTTCTTCGGCATGATGCTCGAAGGGATGTACAGGTTGTTCTTCGAATCACGAATAAAGTGTCCGGACACCATCGAGGATGCAGGTCTCAACTACAACCGTCCAGATACCCAAGTAAGTAATTCCACAACCGAACATGCCGTCTTTATATTCGACGCAACACCAATCTGAAAAAATGCTCTCATCCAGGACTTGGTACGGAAGGCGGAGAGGATCAGGTGTTCGGCCCCTCTTCTCGAAGGCTCGCCGGATCCTGTGCTAGCCAGGATGCTTAAGCGCGCACCCTATCAAGTGCCATCAGGAGAAGATGAAGGGAGGAATAAAGAAGCTAAGAGCGAGCTTCATACATTACACATCCACGTAATTAATGTCTCCACGAAGGAGGACAGTCGGGGAGGGGAATCTGAAATCCCCTCCCCCCCATGGGAAGAAAAGGGCCACCCCTGAAGACTTGGAAACAGAGGTTTCCAAACGAGGGAAGAAACCTTCCCCAGGGGGCCCTGCCACAGAGGGCGTCCTCGCCGTACAGCGCCCGCAAACGGGCCAGCCCTCCTCCGAGATGTAAGTGAAAAAGTACTTTGATAAATGTATCCCGCTTTATCTCTGAGAATAATAACTGAGTCCTATCTTGCAGTCTGGATCATAGCCCTTCTCAACAGAGTTTGTCCTCGGGGGATCTTCTTTCAGAGATGATGGAGACCAAAACGCCTCCTCCTGCCTCCCCACCCCATGGGGCGGACGACCCCGAGGTGTTGTCATGGAGGATTTCTCCTGATCCACTAAGGCCAGAAGTTAATGCTTCGGCCGCCCGAAGCCCGGAGTATTCGACTCCCAGGGAGAGCAACAAGAAGAGTCCGGGATTGTCCGGCACACAACCGGACACACTAACGGGCCTTCTGGAGCGAGTGGCTATCTCAGAGGCGCACCATGCTTTAATCGGTATGGTGTTTGAGAGGATTTCATCCGCCAAAAGTGGGTTGAATGAAGCTTTTACGAGCCTGCTCAATGGCTTTGAGGTACGCAAAGTAATATGTGACCTTTTGGCTGTACCGCACACGCTAGGTGTGCTCCGTATAGATAGTAGCCCCTGAGACTCAAGTTGCTAGCCCGAGGCGGCAAACGGAGGATCATACTCCCAAGTAATGATCGTGCTGCGTTATGTGCACACGGCTCAGGGTCCGGCGGTTGACCGGACTGCTGAATTCGCCGATCTGAGGCAACAGCTTGACGTGGCGGATGCCGACATCGAGCTTGTGAACAAGCGACTTGACGAGGCACAGGGTATGTGTGTTTTTTGTTTCGTATTGTCAGCAAATATTAAGAGGAGCATAATGCTAGTATCTATAATATGATGTGGCTACAGATGGAGCTGCTGCCGTGGAGGCCCTTCGGGCGGAACTTGCCCTAGCCAAGGAACAAGCCAGGATAAGTAATGCAACCGTCCTAAAGGCGGCCGAAGAGTTAAGAGCCGAGCAGGCTGCTCATCGCTAGAGCGAAGATAAAATAGCCAAGATGGCTGTTCAGCTGAAATATGCCGCCGGCCGATATGAGCTCCTTGAAAAGGAGAGCCAAGCAAAAGCAGCTGACCTGAAGAAGGCCTTGGAAGCAGCCAAGGAAACGCGCTCTGAAATCAGAGCTGCACGGGAAGAGCTTCGACAAGCCGGAGATATCACGACTGGGAGGCCCTTTTTGTTGCGGATGAAGTTCGAATATCCAAAGCATGCTCCTCTCGATCAGTTATGGAGTGCTGCACATGCGTATGCAGACCTGGCAAAGAGTACTGCTGATGCGACTGAGTTTTTCAAAGATCGGAAAGATCATGAGGTAGAAAGGTTGTTCTGGTCGCAGTTCAGTGCCCCAACGCATCTGCTGCCATTGAATGAAAAGATGGCCGCATGGGCCGAGCTCCATAGGTTGTCCGGGCTTGCCATGAGATCTGTCATGGATCATCTTTGGCCGAAGGGACCAAGGCCAGACAATTATTTTGGTTTAATGCAACAATTCCTTGGTGCTGTGTCGCATATGGACGCTGTGAAGAGGTCGGCGTGCATAGAGGGTGCGCAGATGGCTCTTGCCCGTGTTAAAACATATTGGGCAGGGATGGAGGCCACCGGTATTGCAGCCCGGGGTCCGGCGGGAGGCCAGGACCCGGCCGAGCACTATTTTGAGCAAGTCCTAGAAGGCGCCCGTTTAATAGAGGCTCAGTGCTCGAAGAGTATTATGTTTGAGTGACATATATCTCAATTGTAAAGACAATGCTATTTTGATTATAAAGGCTATGTTTATACTTTTGCCTGAAAGTATTGTAGTGCCTCCTGTGCGGCCGTTTATGTATGTATATAACCTGAAAGTTTGCAGTCGTCGGCTTCAGCCCCAACGCATATAATGCGGGGGTGTTCAAAAAAGGCGTATAATCACACTTTATCCAACGTCTTGGTCTGTTAAGGAGGTGATAGCGCGACGAACTAGGCAATCAGACTATATTGCTTTAACACTTTCACTTAGCCATAGGATTTTGACAGTGGGGCTACTATATAGCCCCTGGTACTTCCGCGTTCATCCGAATTCGATGCGCGTACATACATGACCGGGAAACCGGTCCTTCATTAATGCGGAGGAATCCCAAAGATTCCGCTAAGTCCTCGAGTGGTTGACCAGTCTCTCGCTATATCATGACAGTCAATTTTCAGCTTTCTCTACTGAGGTGCTCGTCCGGTATAGCCAGGGCACAATCGCAGTAGTTCTCCTTTGGCCGCCTTAGCCGATAAAACGGAATGTAAGGTAGAAAAACCCAGGAGCCGGGCAAACCCAACATTTGACCCTAGACATGATTCAGAGCTGATGCATATAAGGCCAAACTCGTGATGCCGAACACTCCTGAAGGTATTCGGACTTTGTAACATATATTGGGCTGAGTAACGCCCTCGATAATGAACCCTGAATTTCCAGGTACGTGCATTAATCTGACGTGGCAAAATGCCAATGACGCCAGTATCCCTCGTGGATGTATTAAGTACCCGGGGGATGTCAAGCAACAAGAGACATTAAAGAAGGTTTACGCAGGGGCTTAATCTAAAGAGAAACCTTTGAGCGGGGCCCTGCTGCACGTCTGCGCCTTTGTCTCCATTGTGCCGTATCCTGGAAGGGTGTAGCACGATGGTCATCTGTAAAAAAGGAAAAACTCAGGTAAAAGAGTCTGGTGTAATCGTGCGAGAAGTTGGTTATTCTCAATAAATCATTAAAATGCAATATATTATTATATTAATAGGGTCAAGCCGAACTGTGGGCTTTTGTACATGTGTGCAGCCCCTAGCACTGCCTATGGGGGTATATCTATAGACCCCAACTCAGGTTTATCTGGGCTATTACCAAAGGCGGTGCAACGGACTCGACTAACCGTGTCCGTGGTCTTGACGACCGATCATGCATTCTGGTTGGAGAGGCCGCTTAGTGTTCGGCTGCTAGAGCCGCCACATATTCTTCCGCTCATAAGGAATGCTCTGTGTTTCCGCTAACTATGATGATGCCACATGGACCAGGCATCTTGAGTTTAAGGTAGGCATAGTGCGGTACTGCGTTGAAGCGAGCGAAGGCCGCTCTTCCGAGTAGTGCGTGATAGCCACTTCAGAATGGAGCGATGTCGAAGATTAATTCTTCACTTCTAAAGTTGTCGGGAGAACCGAATATAACCTCTAATATGAGAGAGCCCATGCAGCGGGCCTCGACGCCTGATATTACTCCTTTAAAGGTAGTGTTACTTTGGCTGATTCTTGATGGGTCTATTCCCATCTTGCGGACAGTGTCCTAATATATCAGATTAAGACTACTGCTGCCGTCCATAAGGACTCGGGTGAGATGGTATCCATCAATTATTGGGTCGAGCACCAAGGAAGCCGATCCTCCGTGCCAGATACTAGTTGGATGATCCCTACGATAAAAAGTGATCGGGCAGGCCGACTAAGGGTTGAATTTGGGGGCGACGGGCTCTACAGCGTATACATCTCTAAGTGTGTGTTTGCGCCTTCTCTTCGGTATGTGAGTTGCGTAAATCATATTCACTGTTTTGACTTCTGGTGGGAATTTTTCTATCCCCCAGTGTTCGGCTGGCGAGGCTCATCCTCGTCTTCACTTGGTGTCTCCCTTCCTTTGAGTTCGGCGTTTAGCTTGCTGTCCTACTTGAAGACCCAACATTCTCTGTGGGTGTGGTTTGCAGGTTTTTCAGGGGTGCCATGAATTTGACATAATATGTCTAGAACCTTATTTAGGCTGGATGGTCCATCTCTGCTGCCTTTAAATGGCTTTTTCCATTGACCGGGTCAAGAGCCCCTGAATCCGGCATTGACTGTCGTGTTATCCAGACTATCTTCATTGTTTCGACGCTTGTTTTTATTGCGTCGTGGCTTCCCGTTGCCATCCCTAATTTCTGATGTGCCTGGGTCGCTGGCGCCTCTACGGGCCAACCAGCTGTCCTCTCCCGCGCAAAGGCGGGTCATAAGGCTTGTTAGGGCTGCCATTGTCCTTGGCTTTTCTTGGCCGAGGTGTCTGGCGAGCCATTTGTCTCGGATACTGTGCTTGAAGGCCGCTAAGGCTTCGGCATCCGGACAGACAATGATTTGATTCTTCTTAGTGAGGAATCTGTTCCAAAGCTTACGGGCTGACTCTCTGGGTTGTTGGATTATGTGACTTAAATAATCTGCATCCGGAGGCCGGACATAGGTCCCTTGAAAGTTCGCCCTGAAAGCTTCCTCAAGTTCCTCCCAACTTCCAATTGAGTTTTCGGGGAGGCTTTTCAACCAATGTTGAGCTGGTCCTTTCAACTTGAGGGGCAGGTATTTGATGGCGTGGAGATCATCTCCATGAGCCATGTGGATATGAAGGATAAAGTCCTCAATCCAGACCCCAGGGTCTATCGTCCCGTCGTATGCCTCTATATTCACGAGTTTGAATCCCTGTGGAAATTCATGATCCAGAACATCATCTGTGAAGCACAGAGGATGCGCGGCACCTCTGTATCTGGACATGTCATGGCATGTTGTTGACAGCTATTGTGCTTGGTGTTGATTCTGAGATGGTATTCGATCAATATGATCGTTTTGGTGTATGTAATACTGTGCCGGAGCACGCTTTTTGGATCCATAGATGGACCTGTTTACACCTGGTTTTTTGTCCAGGAGCTCATGTAGATCGTGTGCTGATTTGTGTGCGGCATCATTGGCCTCCCTGTCGTGGCCACGGGGTGGTCGGTCCGGCTGATCGGCCGTATTATTCTTCGGCTGAATGGGCTCTATGGCCTCGTCGTCGAATTCGGGCAGCAGCTTGCGCTTTGGGTAGCTCTTTGTGTGGCGATCGTCGACGTATTTTTCTGCAGTGTCTAGCACTTTGTTCCATCTGCGGTTGAGCGTATCCTGCGTGGCCTTAAGCCTTTGCTTCTGCTTCTTCAGGCTCCTCGCGGTGGTCATAAGCCTTCTGTGGAGGTTCTCTTGTTCCAAATGTTTTTCCGGGATGATGAATGCATCGTCGTCCGGACTGTCCTCCTCTCCGGAGGCGGGTTGATTAGTTTTACCCTCGGGATCGCTGTGATCGGGCGTCTGCTCCGGGCTATGTTCGGCGTGCCCTGGTTCGTCCTGCTCCATCGTTGGGTCCATGGGGTCGTCGTTTCCATTGGAGTCGACCGGGGTGTCATTTTTTCTTGCGTTGTTATTGCTATTTTTACTGTGGCTGGACTTAGAGCGGCGCCGGCGCCATCGCTTTGGTTTCTGCCCCGGGGGACTATCCTCCGTTGCATCCTTTTTGTCGCTGTTGTCTTCCTTGGGTTTGTCCACCATGTATATATCATATGATGAGGTGGCTGTCCAGCGCAACGTGGGCGGTGGTTCCCGATCATCACCAGTATCGACGTCCATACCATTGATGTCTTCAGAGTCAAAGTCCAGCGTGTCGGTTAAGTCATCGACAGTGGCTATTAAGTGGGTGGTGGGTGGGCAGCGAATTTCTTCGTCATCCGCATCCCACTCGAGCCGGACATAGTTCGGCCAAGAGTCTCCTGATAAAGAGAGAGAGAGAGAGCTCAATGAATTTAGCACGTCACCCAAGGGTGAGTGTTGAGAGATATCCGTGGAGGTGAACTCCATGATTGGTTCCCAATCAGATTTGATAGGCAGGGACGCGCGCGGTATGGAACCTAAGACCAGAGACAAGTCCGGGGGTCCAGTGACACGGATCTCTTTAGAGGTGGAGTCTGTGTTCGGCTCCAACGCCGATGAGTGTGCGGCCTCCATGGCGGGGTCCATCCACCCATCCTCGGATGGAGTGATCTGCTCCGGATCGAAGGCCGGGGCAGCCGCAGGTGCATTATCCCGAACACCGTCTGATGGAAGATCTAAGTCATGCACGTCGTGACTGTTCGGCGCTCCTGACGCAGGCTTGAACCCATCGAATATCAACTCTCCACGGATGTCGGCTGTGTAGTTCAAGTTTCCGAACCTGACCTGATGGCCAGGGGAGTAGCTATCGATCTGCTCCAGATGGCCAAGCGAGTTGGCCCGCAGTACGAAGTCGTCAAATATGAAGATCTTTCCGGGGAGGAAATCCTCACCCTGGACCGTATCGTTGCTGATGATTGAAGGAGCCATCAAGCCTTATCGTGACAACACAGTGGAACTCTCAATGAAAGCAGCAATGTCAGTGTCAAAACCGGCGGATCTCGGGTAGGGGGTCCCAAACTGTGCGTCTAAGGCTAATGGTAACAGGAGGCTGGGGACACGATGTTTACCCAGGTTTGGGCCCTCTCAATGGAGGGAATACCCTACTTCCGGCTTGATTGATCTTGATGATATGAGTATTACAAGAGTTGATCTACCATGAGATCATAGAGGCTAACCCTAGAAGCTAGCCTATGATTATGATTGTTGTTCTTGTCCTACGGACTAAACCTCCGGTATATATAGACACCGGAGGGGGCTAGGGTTACACAGAGTCGGTTACAGAGAAGGAGATCTACACATCCGAATCGCCAAGCTTGCCTTCCACGCAAAGGAGAGTCCCATCCGGACACGGGACGAAGTCTTCAATCTTGTATCTTCATACTCCAACAGTCTGGCCAAAGTATATAGTCCGGCTGTCCGAGGACCCCCTAATCCAGGACTCTCTCACTCATTTACCAAAATGAGTTTCATATACAACATGGTAAACCTGTGATGTGTCTGCTTGTTTCTCTTTTAGAATGTGGACAAAATATTGGAGAACAGTACCGCGTTATGCAATGATAAAGGAAGTAATGCAGATAAGGTTCAAGATAGTGAGACATCCCTGTTGGTCTCCAAGAAAGCAGATAAAAACTATCTTGACGACAGTGAGAGAACCCAAAAGTCCTGTTTTGATGTAGTGCTCGAGTTACTGGCCACTACTGCTGGCACAAGCTCTTCGAACTTGCTGCCTGAATCAGTTCGTCTTCTTGAGTCTCAACTTCAAGTTAAAAGACATCGATCAGATGTGCTGTGACAGGAAGCTGAAGGACTGAGGAAGTCCCTGCAGAATTCAGATGCATACTTCCTGGTGCAATAACAAGCGCTGGAGGATTTAAGCGCCAAACAAGAGAAAGTTAATAAGCTTGCTAAGAATCTCGCCAGCATTATGGGTACCCAGGATATTGTTTCTTGAGATCTTCTGAAGTGGTTTCAGTTCTGGATTTGTTTTGCTGCGGAGTTTATTTGCGCTGGTCGCCAACTTTGACAACCAGTGTATATGATATGCTGCTTTGTTCCCTATATTTGCACGGGTGGCGAACTTTGATGCCCAGTGGATGCAATATGTATAATAGCCGTGATAGCCTAGCATTAGTTGCTTGCTTATTTATTTCCTTGTTGTCTTGTTTATTTGTTTTCTTGTAGTGAGTGCAGTTCTTTTTCTGTGGTTTGCTAGTGGCCGCAATAACCTATTTTTTTAAAATAGGCCACAATAACCATGGGCTACATATTTACTGTAGTGATACTGGGCCTCCTACCGGCCGTAGAAACAATGGCCCTTCTATGGGGCGTAGAAACAATGGGCCTTCTACGGCCATAGAGACAATGGGGCTTCTACGGGCCGCATCATCAATGGGCCTTATATGGGTTGTAGGATCGATTGACCAAACATGGGCCAATAACAGACCGCATTATGGTCGTAAATGGGCTAGAGTTGGAATCACCCGTTCATGGGCCGACCATAACGGGCCGTCCTTAATAGGCCATATTTGATGACGCTATGAAAACAACCCAACGTATTAACGGGCCATAAATGGGCCGACTGTAACAACGGGCTGAATTTGGCCCACAAGCAAAAAATGACAGTAATTGGCCGTCAGTAACCGAATGCTGGAAATGAGCCCAAGAATAAATGGGCCCTGAGAAGGCCGAAAGATAACATGGGCTGGAAACGGCCCAGTGGAATAATGAGCCGTTAATGGGTATAAAGTGATACACTGTTTATTCCGGGCCAGTTTCACCACGGGCCGGTAATTGGCAAGAGTTACAAAGGGCCTCATATGGGCCGAAAGACGTCATGGGCCATACATGGGCCGGAAGTTAAAACGGGCTAGAATCATATTGGACGGCCCATATGATGCTACTGGGCCTAATTCGGATAGGTTGTAACGGGCCCTGGGTTAGCGGGTTGTAAATGGGCTATATGCGAACATGTCGTTAACAGGCTTTTAGTTGGCCGACCCGCCACCTTTTGACCAAGTCAAACGGGCCGGCCTTTTCACAGGAATGGGCCTCTCTTGGGCCGTGCCATGTGTCGACATATCATAGGCGCCTTCTGTCCAATGAGTGGATGACATCTGTGCCAACGATGAGACGACACGTGTTTCCTCTAGCCAATGATGATTTTACACGTGGAAAATCCCCATTGGTCGCGGCTATTAACGGGTTATCGGATCCACAACCCGACCCGATATCTTAACGGCGTTCCGTTATGGTGGATGCCACGTGTCGGTCACCCTTGATGAAAGCACTTTTGTGATGCGCGATTTATCGTCATGGAAGTGGACACTTCCGTGATGATAATTTTGGTAATGTCATGGAACACTTCTATGACAGCACATGTATGACTATCTTGATTCTGTCATAAAATCGTCATGGATGTACATACATGACAAAAAATGCGACCTACTGTGACAAACACGTATCATCACGGAAGTGTATTTCTTTGTAGTGAACATAAATGTGTTCCTTTTGATTCTGCAAAGCATCACAATCTCTTTTGGCTTGGTTGTGAGCACTATTGTTGTCTCCTACATGCTCCTTTAATCTATATTTTTTATTCCAACTTGACCAACCATTTGCAACAAATGCATCATATCCAGCTTCTTTCCTCTTGCGTGGTCTAAACAAGAAACAACAAAAACAATATGCTTTGTGTTCGGACTCGCTATACTCAAGCCAGCTCTCAAACTCATCAAACCATTCCCGAATGAACCTTCTATCTCTACCACATATTTCTGTTACTTTAAAATCACCAGTACGAGGCTGACAAGGTCCATTGGCCAAATACTTCCTTCTTACCATATCTCTCAGATTCGGATGATACTCATCTATACTTCTCCTTTTACCTGGATCAAATTTAATTTCTTCTTCCCAATTGATCTCTTCTTCAACTTGAAATAAATTCCTTGTATTATTGGCAGAATTAGGTTCATGTGTGGAGGCATCATTCTGTCCAGGTGGTGATGGCGGGGCTGGGACATCAACCTATTCATGTGGTGAGGGGACATCATTTTGTTTGACCGACAGTGGTGGTATCGAGGCATCATTCTGATTATGTTCGTGTGACGGGCCTTCATCTTGCAATATGGTTCTCCTCTTTTTTAGAAACCTTTCCATAAACTGAGCTTCTCCTGAAATTTGTAATTATTTACATAATTAATTTTTTCATAAAAGGAAAAAAACTAAGAATCATGTGTGTACATACATAACATGAATTTCAATTGCATAGCTGTAAAATAAAACTTACTTGACATGTTGCTGCCTTGCGGGTGCTTCCAGCCGTCCTAATCTCCTAGAATATTGAAGTATTCTTCTCCACTCATCCACTGACCACTGCAATAGCCAAATAGTCCAATAGCTAATATAGTCAAAATTTCTAGTCTTACCGAATAGCCCTAATTTCCTAGGGTTAGACAAACAAATTCAGAACTAGAGCAGAATTTGGGAATTGAAATAGAGGAAGGCACACACTGCGAATTGGGGTCTGATGCAACATACCTTCACTGATTGGGTGAATTGGGGGGATCTGGCAAACTAGATGAACAGGCGAGGGGTCGAGGGCGACGAGGCGACAAGCCACGAAGCGCATCGGCCGAGCAGCGAGTAGACGAACAGGCAAGGTGATACGCGAAGCCATGTACTGACATACGTATAGATGGATCGATGCCTGGGCCTGGGCTTTCACCAGGGTGTGCTGTGTTGGTTGTCGGCCGGGCCTTGTTGGCTAGTTGTAGATGTTTTTTCTGTACGGGGGTGTCCCATTAGGAAATTTAGGGGTGTCCAGGCCTTTGTGGGCTCTATATGTATAAGGTAAGGTAGTTTTTTACCTTGTGTCATGGGCTACCTGCTGGGTCAACATGGGCCCTCCCCTGCCTGCTGCAGATGCTACTAATGACGTTAAGAACGTCTGGCAGAGCAAAGCTGATGGCTACTCGATAGTTCAGTGTGACATGCTTTACGGCTTAGAATCAGGACTTCAAAGACGTTTTGAACGTCATGGAGCATATGAGATGTTCCAAGAGTTGAAGTTAATATTTCAAGCAAATGCCCGAGTTGAGAGACATGAAGTGTCCAACAAGTTCTACAGCTACAAAATGGAGGAGAATAGTACTGTCAGTGAACACATACTCAAAATGTATGGGTATCATAATCACTTGACTTAGCTGGGAGTTAATCTTCCAGTTGAGTGTGTCATTGACAGAGTTCTTCAATCACTGCCACTAAGCTATAAAGGCTTCGTAATGAACTATAATATGCAAGGGATGAACAAGAATATTCCCGAGCTCTTCGCGTTGCTAAAGGCCGCAGAAGTAGAAATCAAAAAGGAGCATCAAGTGTTGATGGTCAATAAGGCCACTAGTTTCAAGAAAAAGGGCAAATGGAAGAAGGGGGACTTCAAGAAGAACGGCAAAAAGGTTGCTGCTCAAGAGAAGAAACCCAAGTCTGGACCTAAGCCTGAAGCTGAGTGCTTCTACTGCAAAGGGACTGGTCACTAGAAGCGGAACTGCCCCAAGTATTTGGCGGATAAGAAGGATGGCAAAGTGAAAGGTATATTTGATATACATGTTATTGATGTGTACTTAACTAATGCTCGCAGTAGCGCCTGGGTATTTGATACTGGTTCTGTTGCTCATATTTGCAACTCAAAACAGGGGCTACGGATTAAGCAAAGATTGGCTAAGGACGAGGTGACGATGCGTGTGGGAAATGGTTCCAAAGTCAATGTGATCGCGGTCGGCATGCTACCTCTACATCTACCATTGGGATTAGTTTTAGACCTGAATAATTTTTATTTGGTGCCAGCATTGAGCATGAACATTATATCTGGATCTTGTTTAATGCGAGATGGTTATTCATTTAAATCAGAGAATAATGGTTATTCTATCTATATGAGTAATATCTTTTATGGTCATGCACCCCTACTGAGTGGTTTATTTTTGTTGAATCTCGATAGTAGTGATACACATATTCATAGTGTTGAAGCCAAAAGATTGAAGTTTAATAATGATAGTGCAACTTATTTATGGCAATGCCATTTGGGTCATATTGGTGTAAAGCGCATGAAGAAACTCCATGCTTATGGACTTTTGGAATCACTTGATTATGAATCACTTGGTGCTTGCGAACCGTGCCTTATGGGCAAGATGACTAAAACTCCGTTCTCCGGAACAATGGAATGATCTACTGACTAGTTGGAAATAATACATACCGATGTACGCAGTCCAATAAGTATTGATGCTCGTGGTGGGTATCATTATTTTCTTACCTTCACAGATAATTTGAGCAGATATGGTTATATCTACTTAATGAAGCATAAGTCTGAAACATTTGAAAAGTTCAAAGAATTTCAGAGTGAAGTGGAAAATCATCGTAACAAGAAAATAAAGTTTCTACGATCTGATCGTGCAGGAGAATATTTGAGTTACGAGTTTGGTCTTCATTTGAAACAACATGGGATAGTTTCACAACTAACGCAACCTGGAACACCACAGTGAAATGGTGTGTCCAAATGTTGTAACCGTACTTTATTAGATATCGTGCGATCCATGATGTCTCTTACTGATTTACCACTATCGTTTGGGGTTATGCTTTAGAACGGCTGCATTCACTTTAAATAGGCCGCCATCAAAATCCGTTGAGACGACGCCTTGTGAACTGTGGTTTGGCAAGAAACCAAAGTTGTCGTTTCTTAAAGTTTGGGGCTGCGATGCTTATGTGAAAAAGCTTCAACCTGATAAGCTCGAACCCAAATCGGAGAAGTGCATCTTCATAGGATACCCAAAGGAAACTATTGGGTACACCTTCTATCACAAATCCGAAGGCAAAATCTCTGTTGCTAAGAATGGATCCTTTCTAGAGAAGGAGTTTCTCTCGAAAGAAGTGAGTGGGAGGAAAGTAGAACTTGATGAGGTAACTGTACCTTCTCCCTTATTTGAAAGTAGTGCATCACAGAAATCAGTTCTAGTGATTCCTACACCAATTAGTGAGGAGGCTAATGATGATGATCATGAAGCTTCAGATCAAGTTACTACCGAACCTCGTAGGTCTTCCAGAGTAAGATCCGCACCAGAGTGGTACGGTAATCCTATTCTAGAATTCATGTTACTAGACCATGATGAACCTACGAACTATGAGGAAGCGATGATGAGCCCAGATTCTGCGAAATGGCTAGAGGCCATGAAATCTGAGATGGGATCCATGTTTGAGAACAAAGTGTGGACTTTGGTGGACTTGCTCGATGATCGGCAAGCCATAGAAAATAAATGGATCTTCAAGAAGAAGATTGACGCTGACGGTAATGTTATTGTTAACAGAGCTCGACTTGTTGCGAAAGGTTTTCAACAAGTTCAAGGAGTTGACTACGATGAGACTTTATCACCCGTAGCGATTCTTAAGTCTGTCCAAATCATGTTAGCAATTGCTGCATTTTATGATTATGAAATATGGCAAATGGTGTCAAAACTGCATTCCTGAATGGATTTCTGGAAGAAGAGTTGTATATGATGCAACCGGAAGGTTTAGTCGATCCAAAGGGTGCTAACAAAGTGTGCAAGCTCCAGCGATCCATTTATGGACTGGTGCAAGCCTCTCGGAGTTGGAATAAATCTTTTGATTGTGTGATCAAAGCATATGGTTTTATACAGACTTTTGGAGAAGCCTGTATTTACAAGAAAGTGAGTGGGAGCTCTGTAGCATTCTAATCTTATATGTAGATGACATATTGTTGATTGAAAATGATATAGAATTTCTAGATAGCATAAAGGGATACCTGAATAAGAGTTTTCCTATGAAAGACCTTGGAGAAGCTGCTTACATATTGGGCATGTAGATCTATAGAGATAGATCAAGACACTTAATTGGACTTTCACAAGGCACATACCTTGATAAAGTTTTGAATAAGTTCAAAATGGATCAGTCAAAGAAAGGGTTCTTACCTATGTTACAAGGTGTGAAGTTGAGTCAGACTCAAAGCCCGACCACCGCAGAAGATAGAGAGAAAATGAAAGTCATTCCCCTATGCTTCAGCCATAGGTTCTATCATGTATGCAATGTTGTGTACCAGACCTGATGTATGTCTTGCTATAAGCATAGCAGGGAGGTACCAAAGTAATACCGGAGTGGAGCACTGGACAGCGGTCAAGAACATCCTGAAATACCTAAAAAGGACTAAGGATATGTTTCTCATTTATGGAGGTGAAAAGGAGCTCGTCGTAAATGGTTACGTCGATGCAAGCTTTGACACTGATCTAGATGACTCTAAGTCTCAAATCGGATACGTATTTTTATTGAATGGAGGAGCTGTCAGTTGGTGCAGTTCCAAGCAGAGCATCATGGCGGGATCTACATGTGAAGCGGAGTACATTGCTGCTTCGGAAGCAGCAAATGAAGGAGTTTGGATGAAGGAGTTCATATCCGATCTAGGTGTCATACCTAGTGCGCCGGGTCCAATGAAAATCTTTTGTGACAATACTGGTCAATTGCCTTGGCAAAGGAATCCAGATTTTAGAAAAGAACCAAGCACATCAAGAGACGCTTCAATTCCATCCGTGATCAAGTGTCAGAAGGGGACATAGAGATTTTCAAAATACACACAGATCTGAATGTTGCAGATCCGTTGACTAAGCCTCTTCCACGAGAAAAACATGATCAGCACCAAAGCTCCATGGGTGTTAGAACCATTACTATGTAATCTAGATTATTGACTCTAGTGCAAGTGGGAGACTGAAGGAAATATGCCCTAGAGGCAATAATAAAGTTATTATTTATTTCCTTAATTCATGATAAATGTTTATTATTCATGCTATAATTGTATTAACCGGAAACTTAGTACATGTGTGAATACATAGACAAAACCTATAGTCCCTAGTATGCCTCTACTTGTCTAGCTCGTTAATCAGAGATGGTTATGTTTCCTAACCATAGACATGTGTTGTCATTTGATGAACGAGATCACATCATTAGGAGAATGATGTGATGGACATGACCCATCCGTTAGCTTAGCATTATGATCGTGTTAGTTTCATTGCTACAGCTTTCTTCATGACTTATGCAAGTTCCTCAGACTATGAGATTATGCAACTCCCGAATACCGGAGGAACGCTTTGTGTGCTACCAAACGTCACAACATAAAAGGGTGATTATAAAGGTGCTCTACAGGTGTCTCCGAAGGTGTTTGTTGGGTTGGCATAGATCGAGATTTCGATTTGTCACTCCGTGTTTCGGAGAGATATCTCTAGGCCCTCTCGATAGTACTCATCACTATAATCCTTGCAAGCATTGTGACTAATGAGTTAGTTGCGGGATGAAGTGACAAGATTGAACTAGGTATTGAGATACCGATGATCGAATCTCGGGCAAGTAACATACCAATGACAAAGGGAACAACGTATGTTGTTATGCGGTTTGACCGATAAAGATCTTCGTAGAATATATAGGAACCAATATGAGCATCCAGGTTCCACTATTGGTTATTGACCAGAGACGTGTCTCGGTCATGTCTACATAGTTCTCGAACCCGTAGGGTCCGCACGCTTAAAGTTCGATGATGATTGGTATTATGAGTTTATGTGATATGTTGTACCGAAGATTGTTCGGAGTCCCAGATGTGATCAAGCACATGACGAGGAGTCTCAAAATGGTCGAGACATAAAGATTGATATATTGGACAACTATATTCAAACACCGGAAGTGTTTCGGATAAAACCAGAGTGTCAGAAGGGTTATCGAAACCACCGGAGAAGTAATGGGCCTTATTGGGCCTAGGAGAGAAAGAGAGGGGCATCCAAGGGATGGCCGCTTGCCCCCCATGGACCTAGTCTGAATTAGACTAGGGGAGGGGCGGCGCCCCCTCCTTCCTTCTTTTCCTAGTAGGACTACGAAAGGGGGGAGTCCTAGTCCTACTAGGAGGAGGATTCCTCCCCCCTTGGTGCGCCTATGAGGGTCGGTCGGCCTCCCCTCTCCTCATTTATATACGGGGGAGGGGGCACCCCAAATACACACAAGTTGACAATTGTTTTAGCCGTGTGCGGTGCCCCCCTCCACAGTTACACACCTCGGTCATATCGTCGTAGTGCTTAGGCGAAGCCCTGCGCAGGTAACTTCATCATCACCGTCACCACGCCATCATGCTGACGAAACTCCCTCGGCCTCAACTTGATCAAGAGTACAAGGGACGTCTCCGAGCTGAACGTGTGCTAAACGCGGAGGTGCCGTACGTTCGGTGCTTGGATCGGTTGGATCACGAAGATGTTCGACTACATCAACCGTGTTAACTAAACGCTTCCGCTTTCGGTCTACGAGGGTACGTGGACACACTCTCCCCTCTCATTGTTATGCATCACATAGATAGATCTTGTGTGATCGTAGGAATTTTTTTGAAATTACTGCGTTCCCCAACAGGCGGAACGCCCCCCACAACACCCGCGGCTAGACTGCAGTGATCCACGTCGTTGAGCTTGTCGACAGTCTTCTTGGAGGCCTCAACTACCACCTTGGCCACCTCCGCAACATTGTAGGAAGCCTTGTAAGCAGCGTCCTCCGTGGCGCCGACCCGCTCGTGGTCCTTGGCTGCCCCATCCTAAACCTTCCTAACAAAAAGCATGAACAGCATGGCGATAGCCATAGCATAAACTACATAGCGCATGTAAGTTGCGATGAGTGTATGCAACTCATCTTCATTGCAAGTGGTATGATAGGAGGTGGGCCTAGCAGGGGAACACAAGGAGATGAATGAGTGAAAATGGAGGCAAAATGGTGAGAGCTAGCACTAAGTCAAACATGCCAAAAATTGTGCTAGTGAACCACCAAAAGATCTCAGCATCTTTAAGGAAGATGTGACCAAATGTATTTGCCATTGTGCTAGGCTGTTGGCTTGCAGTGGGGAGTTGAACTACACTATAAGTGTTTATATGGGCGTGGTGGAGACACACACGCAAGGATGCTACTGCTAGATTGCTACTCGTACTCAACCAACTCACGGAGCAACCAACAAAGTCATGATTGACAGACATGCACAAGCAACCCAGTAGCAGCAAAGTACTGCGGGAACCTGGTCAGATTGGTTTGGCTTGGTCTTACTCGCCCTTTCTATCCCCTACTACTACTAGCAGCAACAAACAGTGCAAGCGTGTAGAGTAAAAAAAGGAAACCCAATGCCACCTCTCTCCCACACACACAATAGAAAAACGAGACAAAGAGAGAGGTTTTCCAAAGGCGAGGAGATCTTTTCCCCGATCTATACGTTTTCAGGCTCTAGTTCAGGCGCAGCCTATGTCTGCATCCTTATCTCTTCTCCCGGGTAGTACAAGTAGCCAGTCTAGGGCTATGATTATGACTCAGTAGTAGTATTCTAGCTAGCCTAAATACATGCACAAATCTCTTCTGCCATCTCACGGATGTAAAAGGAAGATATTGTCAAAATCCCGAAAAAGGATTGTTTTGGTTGAACTTTTGGGAAATGATGAATTTTGTGGGTTCTAAAAGTTTGGTGGAGGTGCTCTCCCTTGGCACAAGTCTTGAAACTTTGCCCCGCAAGATGATCGTAAATTGGAGTTGCCTTACCCTTGATGACATTTGACTATTTGGTTCGGTTGACATGGTTTTTGACGTGACTTGTGTTATGAGGATAAGTTGAGGTTTCCAAAGGTGAAGTAGAAGTAATTACATTCGGGAGTGCTTGGTTACATGCACAAATCCCTTCTGCCATCTCACGGATTTAAAGCGGAAAATAATCAATGTTACTCTAATGATAAAATCATTTTTCGGTTGAACTAAGTTTGAACCATTCCCTTACATACATCTAGTTGATATTGCCCATAGACCTGCATCAGATTTGAAGCATGAACAACACTAATCTAAACACTCATCTTTCCTCATACACTAAGCATCAGTTTTGAAGCACTAACCTTAACTGAACTACAGATAACTAAATATGTTACTGAAGGAAATATGCCCTAGAGGAAATAATAAAGTTATTATTTATTTCCTTATATCATAATAAATGTTTATTATTCATGCTAGAATTGTATTAAACGGGAACTTAGTACATATGTGACTACATAGACAAAACAGAGTGTCCCTAGTATGCCTCTACCTGACTAGCTCATTAATCAAAGATGGTTATGTTTCCTGACCATAGACATGTGTTATCATTTGATAAACGGGATCACATCATTAGGAGAATGATGTGATGGACAAGACCCATCCGTTAGCTGAGCATTATGATCATTACAGTTTCATTGCTACTGCTTTCTTCATGACTTATACACGTTCCTCACACTATGAAATTATGCAACTCCAGAATACCGGAGGAACACCTTGTGTGCTATCAAACGTCACAAAGTAACTGGGTGATTATAAAGATGCTCTACAGGTGTCTCCGAAGGTGTTTGTTGGGTTGGCATAGATTGAGATTAGGATTTGTCACTCTGTGTATCGGAGAGGTATCTCTAGGCCCTCTCGGTAATGCTCATCACTATAAGCCTTGCAAGCAATGTGACAGATGAGTTAGTTGCGGGATGAAGCATTATGAAACGAGTAAAGAGACTTGCCGGTAACGAGATTGAACTAGGTATAATGATACCGACAATCGAATCTCGGGCAAGTAACATACCGATGACAAAGGGAACAATGTATGTTGCTATGTGGTTTAACCGATAAAGATCTTCGTAGAATTTGTAGGAGCCAATATGAGCATCCAGGTTCCGCTATTGGATATTGATTGGAAATGTGTCTTGATCATGTCTACATAGTTTTCGAACCCATAGGGTCCGCACACTTAACGTTCGACGACGATTTGTATTATGAGTTATGTGTTTTGATGACCGAAGTTTGTTCGGAGTCCCGTATGAGATCACAGACATTATGTGGAGTCTCGAAATGGTCGAGACGTACAGATCGATATATTGGAAGGCTATATTCAGACATCGGAAAGGTTCCGAGTGATTTGGGTATTTTTCAGAGTACCGGGGAGTTACGAGAATTCACCGGGAGAAGTAATGGGCCTTATTAGGCCATACGGGAAATAGAGGAGGCGGACCAAGGGGAGGTGGCGCCCCCCCCCCATGGGTCCGAATTGGACTAGTGGAAGGGGGCGGCGCCCCCCTTGCCCTTTCCTACTCCCTCTCTCCTTCCTTCTCTCCTACTCCTAAAAGGGAAAGGATTCCTACTAGGACTTGGAAGTCCCAGTAGGACTCCCAACACGGGGCACGCCCCTAGGGTCCGGCTTCTCTCCCTCCCTCCTTTATATACGGGGGCAGGAGGCACCCCAAAGACACACAAGTTTCTCTTAACCGTGTGCGGTACCCCTCCACAGTTACACCCCTCGATCATGCCATGGTAGTGCTTAGGCGAAGCCCTGCACCGGTAGCATCATCATCACCGTCATCATGCTGTCATGCTGACAAAACTCTCCCTTGACCTCAGCTTGATCTAGATTTCGTGGGATGTCACCGAGCTTAACGTGTGCAGATTGCAGCGGTGCCGTACGGTCGGTACTTGATCGATTGGATCGCGAAGATGTTCGACTACATCAACCGCGTTTCATAATGCTTTCGCTTTCGTTCTACGAGGGTACATGGACACACTCTCCCCCGTTGTTATGCATTACCTAGATAGATCTTGCATGATCATAGAATTTTTTTTGAAATTACTACGTTCCCCAACAGTGGCATCTGAGCCAGGTCTATGCGTAGATGTTATATGCACGAGTAGAACACAAAGAGTTGTCGGCGATAATGGTCATACTGCTTACCGACATGTCATACTTTGACTCGGTGGTATTGTTGGATGAAGCGGCTCAGACCGACATTACGCGTACGCTTACGCAAGACTGGTTCTACCAACGTGCTTCGCACACAGGTGGCTAGTGAGTGTCTGTTTCTCCAACTTTAGTTGAATCGAGTGTGGCTACGCCCGGTCCTTGTTGAAGGTTAAAACAGCACACTTGACGAAAAATTGTTGTGGTTTTGATGCGTAGGTAAGAACGGTTCTTGCTAAGCCCGTAGCAGCCACGTAAAACTTGCAACAACAAAGTAGAGGACGTCTAACTTGTTTTTTGCAGGGCATGTTGTGATGTGATATGGTCAAGACATGATGTGTTGTATGAGATAATCATGTTTTGTTAAAGTTATTGGTAACTGGTAGGAGCCTTATGATTGTCTCTTTATTGCATAAGATGCAAGCACCATATAATTGTTTTACTTTATCGCTATGCGATAGCAATAGTTGAAAAAGCAATAGTTGGCGAGACGACCATGTGATGACACGTTGATAAAGATCAAGATGATGGAGATCATGGTGTCATGCCGGTGACGATGGAGATCATGATAGTACTTTGGAGATGAAGATCATAGGCACAAGGTACTTTGGAGATTGCATGTGATGTTTATCTTTTATATTCTTATTTTCCTTAGTTCGGCGGTAGCATTATAAGATGATGCATTACTAAAATTTCAAGGTATAAGTGTTCTCCCTGAGTATGCACAGTTGTGACAGTTCTTCGTGCTGAGACACCACGTGATGAACGGGTTTGATAAGCTCTATGTTCACATACAACAGGTGCAAGCTAGTTTTGCACACGCAGAATACTCGGGTTAAACTTGACGAGCCTAGCTTATGCAGATATGGCCTTGGAAATGTCGATGTACTAAAGTAGGGGCACTACTTTGTACCCCTTACTAAGTGCACGGGCAGTCGGAGCCGCGCGTCCACGACCACACTAAGCAGGGCAGTGGGAAGAGTCGAAGCCGCAGAACAGCCAAAGCAGCGCCAAGACAAGAAGACCAAGAGGGCAAGGTGGTTCTCCCCGGCAAGAGCCTTCCGGGGCAGCCTCCGCGGCCCCGGCAGGAGCCTTGCCGGGCCAACATGCCCAATTCCCCACCAGCAGAACGCGCCACCCTCGAGCCCAAGGTTTCCAAGCACCGTCATCCTCATTGGGACCAGGGCTCGGGAGGCACATCTATGGTGGCATGCAGATCTTTCTGAAGACAAAGGATAGAAGCCGACGATCCTTGGCAAGATCCTTGCCAAGGAAACTCACAAGACCTCCGGCGACATCCTTGCCGGGGACGACCACGACGCCACGGCAAGACCCTTGCTGGGGCCCCGGCAAGGCCCTTGCCGAGGACGTCTGCGAGGCCATAGCCAGGCCCATGCCTGCCACAATCCCGCCACACTCCCCATGCAGCTGCCAGCCCACCAGCCAGGCAGGCATCTGCGTGTCAACAGGAGGCTTCTAGGCCAACTCAGCGACGCCTACGTGGTGGCATGCAAATCTTCGTGAAGACTTCTCCATCACGCCACCTCAGCTGCCTGCCAGCTTACATGGCACCTTGCGCCCCGCTGGCCCATACGCGTGTCGGAACAGGGTGGAGCGGCGACAAACAGGATAGGGGTGTGCATCTAATGCACCTTGTCATGTAATGGCTAGCGATAAGCTTAGCCATAGTATCCCGATGCCACCTCCTGCGTGCCACTGTGGCGATCCCCTTTGCTATAAAAGGAGGCCCAAGGCATACTGGGGAGGGATTCGGACCCCTGAGCAAGTGACTCATTGTAGCTAGCTCAAGAACAGCAAGAACATTAAAATAGACACCTAAAGCAAGACTAGGGTATAACGCACGTCGCGGCCTGAACCTGGGTAAACAACCCGTGTGCTTTGTCTGGCTACTGATCCTGCTCTCCTCTTAACCCCGCGCCCCGCAACCGTAGTAGGGATCCCAGTTGGTCCCATAGGTGCCGTTTCCACTGACATCTTTAGGGGCACTACTTTGTACCCCTTACTAAGTGCACGGGCAGTCGGAGCCACGCGGCCACGGCCACACTAAGAAGGGAAGATGGAAGAGTCGAAGCCACAGAACAGTTAAAGCAATGCCTAGACCAGAAGACCAAGATGGAAAGGTGGTTCTCCCCTGCAAGAGCCTTGCCGGGCAGCCTCCACGGCCCCGGCAGGAGCCTTGCCGGGGCAAATTGCCCAATTCCCTCCAGCAGAACGCGCCACCCTCGAGCCCAAGGTTTCCAAGCACCGTCATCCTCATTGGGACCATGGCTCGGGAGGCGCTTCTATGGTGGCATGCAGATCTTTGTGAAAACAAAGGATACAAGACGACGATCCTTGGCAAGATCCTTGCCAAGGAAACCCACAAGACCTCCGGCGACATCCTTACCGAGGACGACCACGACGCCGCGGCAAGACCCTCGCCGGGGCCCCAGCAAGGCCCTTGCCAAGGACGTCTGCGAGGCCACAGCCATGCCCACACCTGCCAAGTTCCCACCACCACTCCCAATGCAGCTGCCAGCCCACCAGCCAGACAGGCGCCTGCGTGTCAACAGGAGGCTTCTAGGCTTACTCAGCGACGCCTACGTGGTGGCATGCAAATCTTTGTGAAGACTTCTCCACCGCGCCACCTCAGGTGCCTGCCAGCTTACATGGCACCACGTGCCCCCCTGGCCCAGACACATGTCGAAACAGGGTGGAGCGGCGACGGACGGGACAGGTGTGCGCATTTAATGCACCTTGTCCCGTAATGGCTAGCGATAAGCTTAGCCACAGTATCCTGATGCCACCTCTTGTGTGCCACTGTGGCGATCCCCTTTGCTATAAAAGGAGGCCCAAGGCATACTGGGGAGGGATTCGGACCCCTGAGCAAGTGACTCATTGTAGCTAGCTCAAGAATAGCAAGAACACTAAAATAGACACCTAAAGCAGGACTAGGGTATTATGCATGTCGCGGCCCGAATCTGGGTAAACGACCCGGTGCTTTATGTGGCTACTGATCCTGCTCTCCTCTCAACCCCTCACCCCGCAACCGTAGTAGGGATCCCAGTTGGTCCCATAGGTTTCGTTTCCACCGATATTGTGGTTAGTGCGGCACTAGTGGCACATAGAGAGGTCGACAAAGAGACAGTAGCGACGGCGGGCTTAGCGAATGACGAACCAAAGCTCCCCTTGGCAGGACCTGATCCCGGTAAGGCGAGGCACCCGGCAGAGTCTGATGCTAGTGAGGCAGGGCCTACACAACCAGGAGAAGTGGTGCAGAAGAAGAAGATGATGCAGCACCCAGTTTACTTTGTTAGCTCCCTCTTGCAGGGGGCTAGATCAAGGTACTCTCGTGTGTAGAAATTGCTCTTCGGCCTCCTTATGGCCTTGAGGAAGCTGCGTCATTACTTCCAATCCCACGAGATCACTGTTGTCACCCGCCTCCCATTGCAATGGATATTACATAACCCAGATGCAACAGGGAGGATTGTGGAATGGGACTTGGAGCTGTCAAGTTTTGGTTTGAAGTTTGAGAGAACCTCGACAATCCAGAGCAGAGTCTTGGCAGAGTTCATTGCAGAATGGACCTCGACTCCCGACGAAGAGGTCCAGGAGACCACTCTCCCCAGCAAGGAAGCAAGTCACAACTGGGTCATGTACTTTGATGGGGCTTTCTCGCTGCAAGGCGCCGGTGCTGGTGTCTTGCTTGTCGCACCCACCGGAGAGCACCTCAAGTATGTCATCCAGATGCACTTTCCAAGGGAAATGTCTATGAACAAAACTGTCGAGTACGAGGGATTGCTTGCCGGTCTCGGGATCGCGGCAGACCTCAGAGTCAAAAAGCTCATTGTCAGAGGTGATTCACAGCTCGTCGTCAGGCAAGTTAATAAGGATTATCAAAGTCCGTTGATGGAGGCCCACGTGGATGAGGTGAGGAAGCTGGAGGAGCGTTTTGATGGTATACAGGCGGAGCACGTTCCCCGAGTGGAGAACGAAGTCGCCGACTACCTGTCGAAGCGCGCTGCCTTCAAACTACATGTGGAACCAGGTACCTTCGTGCTTCGGCTGACTCAACCATCCGTAGAACCATCAATATAGCAGAACAAGCAAAGGAAATCAGGCCCCTACAAGTACTTTCCCACCGAGCTCCCTGGAGCCGCCGGCAAGGATGATGCCGTGGACACTGAGCCTGCCGTAGGGCTACCAACTCCGGCAGGGCGTCGAGCCCTGTCCGTAGAGACGGCAGCCCCCATGGCAGAGGAGATGCCTTTAGTTGTCGTCGAGCCTCAGGCTCCGGCATGGGCACACCATACTGTCCGATTCCTTCAGACAGGGGAGCTTCTTGAGGAGCAGGAAGAAGCAGAGAAAGTGGCCCGTCGGTCTGCCCTGTATCAGTTCATTGACACTATTCTGTATAGAAAAAGGCTAAACGGTGTCAAGCTGAAATGTGTCCCCTGCGAGGAAGGACTAGAGTTGTTGGCAGAGATACATGGAGGCATATGTGGCTCCCACATAGGGCCGAGAGCCCTTGCCGGTAAGGCCTTCCGGCAAGGCTTCTTTTCACCCACTGCCCTCCAGGATGCGACGACACTAGTAACCAAGTACGAAGTGTGTCAGTTCCATTCAAAGGAGCTTCATCAGCTACCTCAAGCCCTTCAAACCATCCCTCTCTCCTGGCCTTTCTCGGTCTGGGGGCTCGACATACTTGGCCCTTTCCCCGCGCCGTCGGGGGCTTTGAGTACTTGTATGCTGCAATCGACAAGTTCACAAAGTGGCCCGAGGTGGAAGCAGTGAGGAAGGTGACAGCGCAGTCAGCCGTCAAGTTCTTCAAGGGGCTAGTCTGCCGTTTTGGTGTGCCCAACAGGGTCACCACCAACAACAGCACACATTTCACAAGCCATGCCTTCATGCAGTACATCGAGGATCTCGGCAGCAAGGTCTGTTTTTCTTCTGTGGCACACCCACGAAGCAACGACCAAGCAGAGAGAATGAATGCTGAAGTTCTGGGAGGCTTAAGAACGAAGACTTTTGATAGGCTGCGCAAGAGTGGAAGGTGCTGGATTGATGAGTAGTCGACGGTTCTTTGGTCGATCAGGACGACGCCAAATCGAGCCACTGGCTAGACACCCTTTGCCCTGGTTTACGGGGCGGAGGCAGTTCTCCCCACGGAACTCAAATATGGGTCACCTCGAGTGCTCGCTTATGATGAGCTTGAGCAAGAGCGATTGCGGCAAGACGACGCGACGCTCCTTGAGGAAGATCGTCTTCGGGCAGCTGTCAGAGCAGCACGCTACCAACAAGCCTTGCGCCGCTACCATAGCCGCAAGGTGCACGCCCGAAGCTTTGAGGAAGGCGACCTTGTTCTTCGGCGCATTCAGTCGGCCAAGAACTCCAACAAGTTGACGCCGAAGTGGGAAGGCCCTTATCGGGTAATACGAGTCACCAGGCCCGGCGCAGTCCGGTTGGAGACCGAAGATGCCATTCCAGTGAGCAACTCCTGGAACATTGAACATCTTTGCAAGTTTTACCCATGAGGCGCGGCTTGCCGGGCCCCCCGTCAAGCCACATTTTGTATGAGCCTTGCCGGCAAGGCATGTATCCCTCTGTACAGAGCCAGGCGCATACCCTGAGCATAAATAAATGAAGCGTTGGCGCCCTAAGTTATAGCATGCATGATAGGTTGGGTCTCTTCCTCGTGAGGGTTGATAGTGCTTAGCAGCGACTAACCCCTAGCATAGAGATCGAATCCGCGTCTCTCTGTTCTTCTCTTCCCTTCTTTTTTGGTTCATAGGATGCATGAGCATATCTTCTATGCCATGTGGAAATGAGAAGAACAAGATTGACGCTCCGGGCTCGGCAAGCCAAGGTTGCCGGGCTAAAGATACCAAGATCTGACCCCGGCAAGCCAAAGTTGCCGTGGAAGGGCCGCATATTTAGATAAGTTTTTCATCCTCTTCTTTACATTCCCGTATGATACAAGGGGAGTATGAAGCCTCATCTTGTTCCTAAGCCACCATGCCCCCTTTTCTCTGTACCCGAAGAATCATTTCTTAGGGCAGAATCTGGTTGTGGCCGCGGTGGCAAAGAAACAGGTGTAGGGCCTAACCCTGCTTCACCATTGCCTCCGCCGGAAGCATGAGTGCGGCTGGGCGGAGTAGGGAAGCGGCAAGGCCTGTTGCCGGGTGATGTTGTTTATATTAAAAATAACAAGGATTGGTTCCTTGGAATGGGCTTGGCTCACACACAAAGGACCCGGCAAGCACCCCTTTTTCATTAATACACCCCATACAAGTACAGATCATACGGAATGTAAACATGAGCAAGGGGATTACAAGTTCTAAATTTAACTAAGGCTCGTAGGCTTACAAATTAAAAAGAGATAAGGTGCCCGTAATCCCTTTCTTGTCCCTCTCCCGAGGAAATGGAACAAGATAGCAGAAGGGCAAAAGGGGCACCTAGGCAAAGTACGAGCAGCAGGAGACACCAAGAGAACATCTCGGTGGCCGTCCAGAAGAGGGCTGATGATGATGGCGCCAGGAGAAGAACTGGAAGACGAGGCAGCGGGCGGGCAATACGCTATGAAGGCGTCGGTGCCATCGTACTCCGACTTGACGGCCCGCCACCCGCCTTCTTCGTCTTTTTCGGCCCTCCTATGCCAGCCGCCCAAGGAGATGACCCCGAGAAGTTCAAGGAGCTGGCTCCGCCCCCAGCAAAATGCTCTGCCGGAAGAAGACCCAGGTGCAGATGATGCTACTGCCGGCACCGCCCAACGACGACGAGTCCAGCGCCTAGTCGGACCTGTCATCTTCCCGCCTGACGCTCTCATCATCCCTGTCGTTGTCCTCCTCGTCACTCCCGCTTGAGGAAGAATCTTCGTCATTGGAGGAGCTCTGCACGCAACACTTTAGGCGAGTCCCGAAGTCTCCAAAGACCTTGATGGAGAGCAGGCCGTTCTCCATCAGTTTGAAGTAGAGAACGAGCCGCACCGTCAGGCTATGGATGCAAGTGAAGGTCTTCCACCCGCGGCGGAGATACAGGACATGAGGGGCTGGGAAGTCAACATTGACTCGTGTGTCGCTGTTCCCGCAGCCCCTCATGTGCAATCTCAGCGTCTGCGGCGGGTCAAGCTCCACCTCCCGAGCGAATGGCGTGGGGAGACGAAGACAACGACGTGCTGGTCGGTGCAGCCTGATGAAGAATTCACGAGGCTGATCCCCGATGTGGCCTTCCATCGGGGGAGGGACTGCAGGTGGAGGCGAGGCCGATGCACGGCCCCGTCCTCCTCTCCCCCGAGCGCCACGGCAGCCTCGGCCTCGCCCCCTTCCCCTTCCCCTTGTGGATGGCTCCGCCGCCGCGAGATCTTGGGAAGGGGGGGCGCATTGACGGGCGGCGACCCTTGGTGCCACCGTCGAGGCACCGGCGCATCCTCTCGTCATGGCAGAAGAGGAAAAGAAGCGAAAGGAGAAGAGGCAGATGGCAAAATACTAAGGAGAGCCGCTCCTCCCCCTCCCCTCCTTATAAAGGGCTAGGGTCAGGATCCGGTCGCCTCCCTTCGCCAATCCAGCCCATTAAAGTGACAGCAGGCAAGGCCGTCGACCGCCCTCCTCACCCAATTGAAGGCGCGTGGGCATCAACCCACGCACGCACGCCTTCCCATATTCCATACGCCAGTCACCCACCCCGCGTTGTGCATGCAGGATACGTGGCGCAGGGGGCGGGTGCAATGGGAGACGTGGAACGGCGGCCCTGCGGTTTCACTATTCACTGCAGGGTGATGCATGCATGCTTCAATCATCCCCGCGCGTGATCCCCACGTCACGCACGACCCCCACATCGCACGTTCAACACACCTCATGGGAAGGCGCAACAGACAAAGAGTTACCGCGGTAAATTCCGCCTCACCTGCCCGCGCACCGTTTTGCGCCTAGCCCAACAACGCGTTGCGCTTATGTGTGGCCCAGGCCCGAGGGCTCCTGTCGGTGTACTAAAGTAGGGGCACTACTCTGTACCCCTTACTAAGTGCATGGGAAATCGGAGCCGCGCGGCCACGACCACACTAAGCAGGGCAGAGGGAAGAGTCGAAGCCGCAGAACAGTCAAAGCAACACCAAGACCAGAAGACCAAGAGGGCAAGGTGGTTCTCCCCGGCAAGAGCCTTGTCGGGGCAGCCTCTGTGGCCCCGTCAGGAGCCTTGCCGGGGCAACTTGCCCAATTCCGCACCAACAGAACGCGCCACCCTCGAGCCCAAGGTTTCCAAGAACCGTCATCCTCATTGGGACCAGGGCTCGGGAGGCGCTTCTATGGTGGCATGAAGATCTTTGTGAAGACAAAGGATAGAAGAGGATGATCCTTGGCAAGATCCTTGCCAAGGAAACCCACAAGACCTTCGGCGACATCCTTGCCAGGGACGACCACGACGCCGCGGCAAGACCCTTGCCGAGGATGTCTGTGAGTCCACAGCCAGTCCCACGCCTGCCACGATCCCGCCACCACTCCCCATGTAGCTGCCAGCCCACCAGCCAGGCAGGCGCCTGCGTGTCAACAGGAGGCTTCTAGGTCAACTCAGCGATGCCTACGTGGTGGCATACAAATCTTCGTGAAGACTTCTCCACCGTGCCACCTCAGCTGCCTGCCAGCTTACATGGCACTACGCACCCCGCTGGCCCAGACGCGTGTCGAAACAGGGTGGAGCGGCGACGGACGGGACGGGGGTGTGCATTTAATGCACCTTGTCCCGTAATGGCCAGCGATAAGCTTAGCCACAGTATCCCGATGCCACCTCCTGTGTGCTACTGTGGCGATCCCCTTTGCTATAAAAGGAGGCCCAAGGCATACTGGGGAGGGATTCGGACCCCTGAGCAAGTGACTCATTGTAGCTATCTCAAGAACAACAAGAACACTAAAATAGACACCTAAAGCAGGACTAGGGTATTACGCATGTCGCGGCCCGAACCTGGGTAAACGACCCGTGTGCTTTGTTTGGCTACTGATCCTGCTCTCCTCTCAACCCCGCGCCCCGCAACCGTAGTAGGGATCCCAGTTGGTCGAGCGTGAATCATATAGTAGATATGATCAACATAGTGATGTTCACCATTGAAAACTACTCCATCTCACGTGATGGTCGGACATGGTTTAGTTGATTTGGATCACGTGATCATTTAGATGACTAGAGGGATGTCTATCGCAGTGGGAGTTCTTAAGTAATATTATTAATTGAACTTTAATTTATCATGAACTTAGTCCGGATGGTATTTTGCAAATTATGTTGTAGATCAATAGCTCGTGTTATAGTTTCCGTATGTTTTTTATATGTTCCTAGAGAAAACTAAGTTGAAAGATGATAGTAGCAATGATGCGGACTGGGTCCGTGATCTGAGGTGTATCCTCATTGCCGCACTAAGAATTATGTCCTTGATGCACCGCTAGGTGACAAACCTATTGCATTAGCAGATGCAGACGTTATGAGCGTTTGGCTAGCTAAATATGATGACTACTTGATAGTATAGTGCACCATGCTTTACGGCTTAGAACTGGGACTTCAAAACGTTTTTGAAACGTCACGGAGCATACGAGATGTTCCAAGAGCTGAAATTGGTATTTCAGACTCATGCCCGTGTCAAGAGGTATGAGACCTATGACAAGTACTTTGCCTAAAAGATGGAGGAGAATTGCTCAACTTGTGAGCAAGTGCTCAGAATTTCTGGGTACTACAATCACTTGAATCAAGTGGGAGTTAATCGTCCAGATAAGATAGTGATTGACAGAGTTCTCTAGTCACCATCACCAAGTTACTGGAACTTCGTGGTGAACTATAGTATGCAAGGGATGACGAAAATGATTCCCGAGCTCTTCGTGATGCTGAAATCGACGAAGGTAGAAATCAAGAAAAAGCATCAAGTGTTGATGATTAAACAAGACCACTAGTTTCACGAAAAGGGCAAAGGGAAAGAAAGTGAACTTCAAGAAGAATGGCAAGCAAGTTGTCACTCCCGTGAAGAAGCCCAAAGCTGGACCTAAGCTTGAAACTGAGTGCTTCTACTGCAAAGGAAATAGTCAGTGGAAGTGGAACTGCCCCAAAAAATTTGGTGGATAAGAAGGATGGCAAAGTGAACAAAGGTAAATTTGATATACATGTTACTGATGTGTACCTTACTAGTGCTCGTAGTAACCCCTGGGTATTTGATACTTGTTCGGTTGCTAAGATTAGTAACTCGAAACATGAGTTGCAGAATAAATAGAGACTAGTTGAGGATGAAGTGACGATGTGTGTTGGAAGTGGTTCCAAGATTGATATGATCATCATCGAGCACTCCCTATACTTTCGGGATTAGTGTTGAACTTAAATAAATGTTATTCAGTGTTTGCTTTGAGCATGAATATGATTAGATCATGTTAATTGCAATACAGTTATTCATTTAAGACAGAGAATAATTATTATTCTGTTTACATGAATGAAACCTTTTATGGTCATACACCCAATGTTGATGGTTTATTGAATCTTGATCGTGGTAATACACATATTCATAGTATTGATGCCAAAAGATGCAAATTTGATAATGATAGTGCAACTTATTTGTGGCACTGCCATTTAGGTCATATCGGTGTAGAGCGCAGGAAGAAACTCCATGCTGATGGACTTTTGGAATCACTTGATTATGAATCATTTGATTCTTGCGAACCGTGCCTTATGGGCAAGATGACTAAAACTCCGTTCACCGGAACAATGGAACCAGCTAGTGACTTATTGTAAATAATACATACCGATGTATGCGGTCCAATGAGTGTTGATGCTCGTGGCGGGTCATGTTATTTTCAGACCTTCATAGATGATTTGAGCAGATATGGGTATATGTACTAATGAAACACAAGTCTGAAACATTTGAAAAGTTCAAAGAATTTCATAGTGAAGTGGAGAATCATCGTAATAAGAAAATAAAGTTTCTACGATCTGATCGAGGAGGAGAATATTTGAGTTACGAGTTTGGCCTTCATTTAAAACAATGTGGAATAGTTTCACAGTTCACGCCACCTGGAACACCACAGCGTAATGGTGTGTCCGAACATCGTAACCGCACTTTATTGGATATGGTGCGATCTATGATGTCTCTTACCGATTTACCACTATTGTTTTGGGGTCATGCATTAGAGACAGCTACATTCGCGTTAAACAGGGCACCATCAAAATCCGTTGAGACAACGCCTTATGAACTGTGGTTTGTCAAGAAACCAAAGTTGTCATTTCTTAAAGTTTGGGGCTGCGATGCTTATGTGAAAAAGCTTCAACCTGATAAGCTTGAACCCAAATCAGAGAAGTGCATCTTCATAGGATACCCAAAGGAAACTGTTGGGTACACCTTCTATCACAGATCCGAAGGCAAGATATTCGTTGCTAAGAATGGATCCTTTCTAGAGAAGGAGTTTCTCTCGAAAGAAGTGAGTGGGAGGAAAGTAGAGCTTGATGAGGTAATTGTACCTTCTCTCGAATTGGAAAGTAGTTCATCACAGAAATCAGTTCCAGTGATTCCTACACCAATTAGTGACGAAGCTAATGATGATGATCATGAAACTTCAGATCAAGTTACTACAGAACCTCATAGGTCTTCCAGAGTACGGTTGATACGTCCATTTTGCATCATGCTTTTATATCAATATTTATTGCATTATGGGTTGTTATTACACTTTATGTCACAATACTTATGGCTATTCTCTCTTATTTTACAAGGTTTATCATGAAGAGGGAGAATGCCGGCAGCTGGGATTCTGGCTGGAAAAGGAGCAAATATTGGAAACCTATTCTGCACAGCTCCAAAAGACCTGCAACTCCAAGAAAGTCATTTTTGGATTTAATAAGAATTATTGGGCAAAGAAAGTACCGGAGGGGGCCCACACCCTGGCCAGGAGGGTGGGGGCGCCCCCCCCCCCCCCTACTGGGTGCCCCCTATCTCCTGGGCCCCCTAGTGGCCCTCCGGTGCCCATCTTCTGCTATATGAGGTCTTTTACCCTGGAAAAAATCATAAGCAAGCTCACAAGACGAAACTCCGCCACCACAAGGGGGAACCTTGGCGGAACCAATCTAGGGCTCCAGCGGAGCTGTTCTGCCGGGGAAACTTCCCTCCGGGAGGGGGAAATCATCACCAACGATCCTCTCATCGGGAGGGGGTCAATCTCCATCAACATCTTCACCAGAACCATCTCCTCTCAAACCCTAGTTCATCTATTGTATCCAATCTTGTATCCAAAAGCACAAATTGGTACCTGTGGGTTGCTAGTAGTGTTGATTACTCCTTGTAGTTGATGCTAATTGGTATACTTGGTGGAAGAACATATGTTCAGATCCTTAATGCATATTAATACTCCCTCGATCATGAACATGAATATGCTTTGTGAGTAGTTAAATTTGTTCCTGAGGACATGGGTGAAGTCTTGCTATTAGTAGTCATGTGAATTTGGTATTCGTTTGATATTTTGATAAGATGTATGTTGTCTCTCCTCTAGTGGTGTTATGTGAATGTCGACTACATGACACTTCACCATTATTTGGGCCTAGAGGAAGGCATTGGGAACTAATAAGTAGATGATGAGTTGCTAGAGTGACAGAAGCTTAAACCCTAGTTTATGCGTTGCTTCGTAAGGGGCTGATTTGGATCCACTAGTTTCATGCTATGGCTAGGTTTACCTTAATACTTCTTTTGTAGTTGAGGATGCTTGCAATAGGGGTTAATCATAAGTGGGATGCTTGTCCAAGAAAGGGCGGTACCCAAGCACCGGTCCACCCACATATCAAATTATCAAAGTAACGAACGCGAATCATATGAGCGTGATGAAACTAGCTTGACGATAATTCCCATGTGTCCTCGGGAGTGCTTTTCTCATTATAAGAAATTGTCCAGGCTTGTCCTTTGCTAAAAAAAGGATTGGCCCACCTTGCTATACCTTATTTACTTTCATTGCTTGTTACCTGTTACAAATTATCTTATCACAAAACTATCTGTTACCTACAATTTCAGTGCTTGCAGAGAATACCTTACTGAAAACCGCTTGTCATTTCCTTTTGCTCCTCGTTGGGTTCGACAATCTTACTTATCGAAAGGACTACAATAGATCCCGTATACTTGTGGGTCATCAATGGTCCGCACCAAAGTGGTACGATAATCCTATTCTGGAAGTCATGTTACTAGACCATGATGAACCTACGAACTATGAGGAAGCGATGATGAGCCCAGATTCCGCGAAATGGCTTGAGGCCATGAAATCTGAGATGGGATCCATGTATGAGAACAAAGTGTGGACTTTGGTGGACTTGCCCGATGATCGGCAAGCCATATTAAATAAATAGATCTTCAAGAGGAAGACAGACAGCGATAGTAGTGTTACTATCTACAAAGCTCGACTTGTCGCAAAAAGATTTTTGACAAGTTCAAGGTGTTGACTACAATGAGATTTTCTCAACTATAGCGATGCTTAAATCCGTCCGAATCATGTTAGCAGTTGCCATATTTTATGAAATTTGGCAAATGGATATCGAAAGTGAATTCCTTAAATGGATATTTCTTAAAGAAGAGTTGTATATGATGCAACCATAAGGTTTTGTCAATCCTAAAGGTACTAACAAGGTGTGCAAGCTCCAGCGATCCATCTACGGACGGGTGCAAGCATCTTGGAGTTGGAATATAAGCTTTGATGAGTTGATCAAAGCATATAGTTTTATACAGACTTGCGGTGAAGCCTGTATTTACAAGAAAGTGAATGGGAGCACTATAGCCTTTCTGATAAGTATATGTGAATGACATGTTGTTGATCAGAAATTATGTAGAATTTTCTGGAAAGCATAAAGTTGAATGTCAAAGGATTTTTTCAAAGAAAGACCTCGGTGAAGTTGCTTATATATTGGGCATCAAGATCTGTAGAGATAGATCAAGACGCTTGATACGATTTTTCAATGAATACATACCTTGACAAGTTTTTTGAAAGAGTTCAAAATGGATCAGTCAAAGAAGAAGTTATGGCCTGTATTACAAGGTGTAAAGTTGAGTAAGACTCAATCCCGACCATGGCAGAAGATAGAAAGAGAATGAAAGTCAATCCCTATGCCATAGTCATAGGTTCTGTAAAGTATGATGTGCTGTGTACCTGGCCTATTATGCACCTCGCCATGAGTTTGGCAAGGGGGTTCAACAGTGATCTAAGAGTAGATCACTGGACATCGGTCAAAATTATCCTTAGTGAGGACTAAGGAAATATTTCTCGGTTATGGAGGTGATAAAGAGTTCGTTGTAAAGAGTTATGTCGATGCAAGCTTTTACACCGATCCAGATGACTATAAGTCTCAATCTGGATACATATTAAAAGTGGGAGCAATTAGCTAGAGTAGCTCCATGCAGAGCATTGTAGACATAGAATATTTTCAAAATACATACGGCTCTGAATGTGACAGACCCGTTGACTAAACTTCTCTCACAAGCAAAACATGATCACACCTTAGTACTCTTTGGGTGTTAATCACATAGCAATGTGAACTAAATTATTGATTCTAGTAAACCCTTTGGGTGTTGGTCACATGGCGATGTGAACTATGGGTGTTAATCACATACAAGATGTGAACTATTGGTGTTAAATCACATGGCGATGTGAACTAGATTATTGACTCTAGTGCAAGTGGGAGACTGAAGGAAATATGCCCTAGAGGAAATAATAAAGTTATTATTTATTTCCTTATATCATGATAAATTTTTATTATTCATGCTAGAATTGTATTAACCGGAAACTTAGTACATGTGTGAATACATCGACAAAACAGAGTGTCCCTAGTATGCCTCTACTTGACTAGCTCGTTAATCAAAGATGGTTATGTTTCCTGACCATAGACATGTGTTGTCATTTGATAAACGGGATCACATCATTAGGAAAATGATGTGATGGACAAGACCCATCCATTAGTTTAGCATTATGATCGTTACAGCTTCATTGCTACTGCTTTCTTCATGACTTATACACGTTCCTCAAACTATGAGATTATGCAACTCTCGAATACCGGAGAAACACCTTGTGTGCTATCAAGCGTCACAACATAAATGGGTGATTATAAAGATGCTCTACAGGTGTCTCCGAAGGTGTTTTTTGGGTTGGCATAGATCGAGATTAGGATTTGTCACTCCGTGTACCGGAGAGGTATCTCTGTGCCCTCACGGTAATGTTCATCACTATAAGCCTTGCAAGCAATGTGACTAATGAGTTAGTTGCGGGATGAAGCATTACGGAACGAGTAAAGAGACTTTCCGGTAACGAGATTGAACTAGGTATGATGATACCGATGATCGAATCTCAGGCAAGTAACATATCGATGACAAAGGGAACAACGTATGTTGTTATGCGGTTTGACCGATAAAGATCTTCGTAGAATATGTAGGAGACAATATGAGCATCCAGGTTCCGCTATTGGTTATTGATTTGAGATGTGTCTCGATCATGTCTACATAGTTCTCGAACCCGTAGGGTCTGCACTCTTAACGTTCGATGAAGATTTGTATTATGAGTTATGTGTTTTGATGACTGAAGTTTGTTCGGAGTCCTGGATGAGATCAAGGACGTGACGACGAGTCTCAAAATGATCGAGATGTAAAGATCGATATATTGGAAGGCTATATTCGGACATCAGAAAGGTTCCGAGTGATTCGGGTATTTTTCGGAGTACCGGGGAGTTACGGGAATTCACCGGGAGAAGTAATGGGCCTTATTAGGCCATACGGGGAATAGAGGAGGCAGGCCAAGGGGAGGTGCCCCCTATGGGTCCGAATTGGACTAGGGGAAAGGAGCGGCGCCCCCTTGCCCTTTCCTACTCCCTCTCTCATTGCTTCTCTCCTACTCCTAAAAGGGAAATGATTTCTACTAGGACTTGGAAGTCCTAGTAGGACTCCATACATGTGGCGCGCCCCTAGGGGGCCGGCCTCTCCCGCTCCCTCCTTTATATACGGGGGCAGGGGACACCCCAAAGACACACAAGTTTCTCATAACCGTGTGCGTTGCCCCCTCCACAGTTACACACCTCGATCATACCATTGTAGTGCTTAGGCAAAGCCCTACGCCGGTAGCATCATCATCACCGTCATCACGCCATCATGCTGACGAAACTCTCCCTCGACCTCAGCTAGATCTAGAGTTCATGGGACGTCACCGAGCTGAACGTGTGCAGACCGCGGAGGTCCCGTGCGTTCAGTACTTAATCGGTTGGATCACGAAGACGTTTGACTATATCAACCGCGTTACATAATGCTTCTGCTTTCGGTCTACGAGGGTACGTGAACACACTCTTGCCCCGTTGCTATGCATCATATAGATAGATCTTGCGTGATCGTAGGAATTTTTTCGAAATTACTGCGTTCCCCAACAGTTTCAAACTCTAGACACTAATCATCTTTGAGTGGAGGTTACCCAAAGTAAGAAACAGTGAATGATTGTTGATACAACTACAACGAGCACGAACAGAAACATTGTCAGGAAGCTCCTCATGCGCTTGGTCTATATCTCTAGGGAGTAGTAAAATGCAAATCATGCACAAACTGAACCTGCGTAATGTGCCCCTACATCCGAAACAAAAGCTGAAAAGCAGCAATTCTCCATCGTTTGTTGAGGTGAGGAATACCTTCCTTGTGCTTCAGGCGTTCCGTCTTATCGAAGGTGAGCCTCCACTTCTGGACGAGCTCGTCTAGCGTGTTCCATGCTTGAGCCAATGTTTGAGGAGGGGATCCCTCCTCTGGGCGGCCGGGCGGCGCCCCCCCCCCCCACCCCCAACAACGCCCACGGCTAGATTGTAGCTATCTACGTCGTTGAGCTTGTCGATGGTCTTCTTGGCTGCCTCGACAACCACCTTGGTCACCTCCAGGGCATCGTACGCAACCTTGTAAGTTGCGCCCTACAAGGTGGCGACCGACTCGTGGTCCTTGGCTACCCCATCTACAACCTTTCGTACATAAATCATCAACAACATGGCGATGACCATAGAAAAAATTACATAGCACATGGTAGTTGTGATGAGTCTATGCAACTCATTTCATAGAAAGTGGTATGATAGGAGGTGGGACTAGCAGGAGGCCCGCAAGGAGATTAATGAGTGGAAATGGAGGCAAAAATGGTGAGAGCTAACACTAAGACAAACATGCCAAAAATTGTGCCAATGAACCTGCAAAAGATCTCAGCGGCTTTAAGGAAGATGTGACCAAATGTATTCGTCATTGTGCTAGGTTGTTAGCTTGAAGTGGGGAGTTGGACTACACCATAAGAGTTTATAGGCATCGAGGAGACACAGACAAGGATGCTACTACTACATTACTACTCGTACTCAACCAAGTCAAGGAGCAACTAACCAAGTCATGACTGACGAACATCCACAAGCAACCCAGTAGTAAAGTACAGTGGGAACCCGGTCGCATTGGTTTGGCTTGGTCTTACTCGCCCTTTCTCTCCCCTGCTACTGCTTGCAGAAGCAAACACTAAAAGCGTGTAGAATAAAACAACGGACCCAATTCCACCTCTCTCCCACACACAAAGTAGAAAAGATAGGTTTTCCTGAGGTGAGGAGATCATTTGCACGGTCTATATGTTCTTTGGCTCCAGCTCAGACGCAACCTATGTCTGCATCCTTATCTTCACCTATGTAGTAATAACAGCAAGTCTAGGGCTATGATTATGACTAGGTAGTAGTACTCCATCTAGCCTAAATACATGCACAATCCCTTCTGCCATCTCATGGATGTAAAACGGAAGATATTGCCAAAATCCCAAAGGAGGATTGTTTTGGTTGAACTTTTGAAAAAGGATTAATTCTACAGATTTGCCCGATAATGGCAAGTTTTGGGCCTAAAAGTCTGGTGGAGGTGCTATCCCATGGCAGAAGTCTTGCAATTTTGCCACACAGGTTGATCATAAATTGGATTTGCCTTACCCATGATGCCATTTCACTGTTTGGTTTGGTTGACATGGTTTTTGGTGTGACTTGTGTTATGAGGATAAGTTGAGGTTTTCCAAAGGTGGAGGAGAAGTAACTAGAGTTGGGAGTGGTCGGTTACATGCAAAAATACCTCCTGCCACCTCACGGATGTAAAACAGAAAATAATCAAAGTTTCTCCAATGATAAAACCATTTTTGCTTGACTATAAGTTTGAACCATTCCCTTACATAAATATGAAGTTACGTAAATCTAGCTGATCTTGCCCATAGACGGGCATCAGCTTTGAAGCACGAACAATACTAATCTAAACACTGATCTTTCCACATACACTGAACATCAATTTTGAAGCATTAAGCTTAACTAAACTATAAAAATTTAAATAGGTTTCAAACTCTAGGCACTAATCAGTTTTGGGTCGAGGATACCCAAAGTAAGAGATGGTGAACGGATGTCGTTACAACTCCAACGAGCACGAACATGAAGATAGTCAGGAAGCTCCTCACCCACTTGGTCTGTATTTCTATGGAGTAGTAAAATGCAAATCCTGCACAAACCTAACCTGTGTAATGTCCATAAATAGCCGAAAAGAATGCTGAACACGCAACAATTCTTCACCGTTTGTTGAGGCAAGCAATACCTTCCTTGGGATTCAGGCGTTCCAACTTATCCACGGTGAGCCTCCACTTCTGGATGAGCTCATCTAGCGTGTTCCGTGCTTGAGCCTAAGTTGGAGGGGGCAAGGATCCCTCATCGGGGTGGACGGGCGGGGAACCCTCCACAACGTCCGCAGCTAGATTGCAACAATCCACACCATTGAGCTTGTCGACGGTCTTCTTGGCGGTGTTGACAGCTACATTGGTGATGTCTACGGCATCATACGCAGCCTTGTAAGCTACATCCTCGGAGGCAGCGACCCGCTCGTGGTCCTTGGCAGACCCATTGCAACCTTCTGAACAAAAATCATCAACAATATGGTGATGACCATAGTGTAAACTACATAGCACATATAAGTTACAATGAGCCTATGCAACTCATCTTCATTACAAGCGGTATGATAGGAGGCGGGACTAGTAGGGGGTGCCCAAGGAGATGAATGAGTGGAAGTGGAGGCAAAAATGATGAGTGCTAGCACTACGACAAACATGCCAAAAATTGCACCAATGAACCAGCGAAAGGTCTCAGCGGCTTTAAGGAAAGATGTGATCGAATGTATTATCCATTGTGCTAGGTTGTTGGCTTGTGGTGATGAGTTGGACTACACTATGAGCGTTTATATTGGCGTCGAGGAGACACACACAAAGGATGGTACTACTACATTGCTACTCGTACTCAACCAAGTCACAAAGCAACCAACCAAGACATGATTGACAGACATGCGCAAGCAACACAACAGCAACAAAGTATTGTGGGAACCGGGTCGCATTAGTTTGGCTTGGTCTTACTCTCCCTCTCTCTCCCATGCTACTTCTAGCATCACCAAACATTAAAAGCATGTAGAGTAAAAAACAGAACCCAGTGCCACCTCTCTCCCACACAGAAAGTAGAAGAGAGAGAGAGAGAGAGAGAGAGAGAGAGAGAGAGAGAGAGATAGAGAGAGAGGAGAGGGAGGGAGAGGTTTTGCTGAGGTGAGGAGATCTTTTGCCTGCTCTACATGTTTTCAGGCTCTAGCTCAGGCTCAGCCTATGTCTGCATCCTTATCTTCACCTTCGTAGTACTAGTAACCAGTCTAGGGCTATGATTATGACTAGGTAGTAGTATTCCAGCTAGCCTAAAACATGCACAAATACCTTCTGCCATCTCATGGATGTAAAATGGAAGATATTGCCAAAATCCCGAAGGAGGATTGTTTTGGTTGAACTTTCAAAAAAGGATGAATTCTGACGGTTTTCCCGAGAATGGCAACTTTTTAGGCCTAAAACTTTGGTGGAGGTGCTCTCCTTGGCACAAGTCTTGCAAAATTTCCCTGCAAGATGATAGTAAATTATAGTTGCCTTACCCTTGATGCCATTTGATTGTTTGGTTCGGTTGACATGGTTTTCGGTGTGACTGGTGTTATGAGGATAAGTTGAGGTTTTCTAAAGGTGAAATAGAAGTAATTAGAATCAGGAGTGGTTGGTTACATGCACAAATCCCTTCTGCCATCTCATAGATGTAAGACGGGAAATCATCAAAGTTACTCCAATGATAAAACCATTTTTCAATTGACCTAAGTTTGAACCATTCCCTTACATAAATCTTAAGTTACATAAATCTAGCTGATCTTGCTCATAGACGGGCACTAGCTTTGAAGCACGAACAACACTAATCTAAACACTGATCTTTCCTCATACACTGAGCATCAATTTTGAAGCACTAACCTTAACTAACAACATAAATCTAAGTAGGCTTCAAACACTAGACACTAATCGGTTTTGGATCGAGGATACCCAGTGTAAGAGACGGTGAATGGTTTTCAATACAACTCCAACAAGCACGAACAGAAATATAGTCAGGAAGCTCCTCACGTGCTTGGTCTGAATCTCTAGGGAGTAGTAAAATGCAAATCCTGCACAAACCGAACCTGTGTAATGTGCACAAACAGCCGAAAATAAAGTTGAACGCGCAGTAATTCTCCACCGTTTGTTGAGAGAGAGGGAGAGGGAGGGAGGGAGGGAGAGGTTTTGCTGAGGTGAGGAGATCTTTTGCCTGGTCTACATGTTTCCAGGCTCCAGCTCAGGCGTAGCCTATGTCTGCATCCTTATCTTCACCTCTGTAGTACTAGTAGCCAGTCTAGGGCTATGATTATGACTAGGTAGTAGTACTTCAGCTAGCCTAAATGCATGCACAAATCCCTTCTGCCATCTCATGGATGTAAAATGGAAGATATTTCCAAAATCATGAAGGAGGATTGTTTTGGTTGATATTTCGTAAAAGGATGAATTCTGACGGTTCTCCCAAGAATGGGCAACCTTTTGGGCCTAAAACTTTGGTGGAGGTGCTCTTCCTTGGCACAGTCTTGCAATTTTGCCCCGCGAGATGATTGTAAATTTGAGTTTCCTTATCCTTGATGCCATTTGACTATTTGGCTGGGTTAACATGGTTTTTCGCATGACTTGTTTTATAAGAATAAGTTGAGGTTTTCCAAAGGCGAAGTAGTAATTAGATTCAGGAGTGGTTGGTTACATACACAAATCCCTTATGCCATTTCAAGGTTGTAAAATGGAAAATAATCAAAGTTACTCTAGTTATAAAACCATTTTTTGATTGAACTAACTTTCTACCATTCCCTTACATAAATGTTAAGTTACATAAATGTAGTTGATCTTGCACATAGATGGACATCAACTTTGAAGCTCAAACAACAGTAATCTAAACACTGATCTTTCCTCATACACCGAGCATCTGTTCTGAAGCACTAGCATTAACTAAACTATAGAAATCTATATAGGTTTCAAACTCTAGACATTAATCAATTTTGGGTCAAGGAACCCAAAGAGACAGTGAACGGTTGTCGATACAACTCCAATGAGCACGAATAGAAAGATAGTCAAGAAGCTCCTCACGCACTTGCTCTGTGCACAAATAGCCAAAAAGAAAGCTGAACACGCACCAATTGTCCATCACTTGTTGAGCCAAGCAAGACCTTCCTTGGGCTTTAGGCGTTCCGCCTTATTCATGGCAAGCCTCCACTTATGGACGAACTCATCCAACGTGTTTCATGCTTGAGCCAAAGTTGGAGGGGCGGGGATCCCTCATCTGGTCAGATGGGCGGAACACCCTCCACAACGCACGTGACTAGATTGCAGCGATCCACGTTGTTGAGCTTGTCGGTTGTCTTCTTGGCAGCCTCGACAACCACCTTGGCCACCTCCACGGCAATGTACGCAGCCTTGTAAGTTGCATCCTCTAAGACGGCAACCCGCTCGTAGTCCTTGGCTGCCCCATCCGCAACCTTTCGAAGAAAAAACATCAACAACATGGCGTTGACCATAGCGTAAATTACAAAATGCATGTAAGTTTTGATGATTCTATGCAACTCATCTTCATCGCAAGTGGTATAATATGAGGTAGGACTAGCAGAGCCAGCACAAGGAGATGAATGAGTGGAGGTGGATGCAAAAATAGTGAGATCTTGCACTAAGACAAACATGCCGAAAATTGTGCCACTGAACCAGCAAAAGATCTCAGTGGGTTTAAAGAAGATGTGATCGAATGTATTCGCCAATGTGCTAGGTTGTTGGCTTGCAGTGAGGAGTCAGACTTAACTATGAGCTTTATATAGGCGTCAAGGACACACAGACTAGGATGCTACTGCTACATTGTTACTCGTACTCAACCTAGCCACGGAGCAACCAACCAAGTCATGATTGACGGACATGCGCAAGCAACCTAGCAGCAACAAAGTATCGTGGGAACCCTATCACATTGGTTTTGCTTGGTCTTACTCGCCCTCTCTCTCCCCTGCTACTGCTAGTAGCAGCGGTCAGTTAAAATGTGTCGAGTTAAAAACGGAACCCAATGCGACCTTTGTCCCACACACAAAGTAGAAGAGAGAGAGAGAGAGAGAGAGAGAGAGAGAGAGAGAGAGAGAGATTGTTTAGGTGAGGAGATCTTTTGCCTAGTCTATATGTTTTCAAGCTCCAGCTCAGGCGCAACCTATTCTGCATTCTTATCTTCACCTGCGTAGTATTAGTAGCTAGTCTAGGGCTAAGATTATGACTAGGTAGTAGTAGTCCATCTAGCCTAAATACATGCACAAATCCCACCTGCTCTCTCAGGGATGTAAAACGGAAGATATTGCCCCAATCTTGAAGGAGGATTGTTTTGGTTGAACTTTCGGAAAAGGATGAATTCTATCAGTTCTCCCGAGAATGGCAACTTTTTGGGCCTAAAAGTTTGGTGGAGGTGCCCTCCCTTGGCACAAGTCTTGCAAATTTGCCCCGCAAGATGATCTTAAATTGGAGTTGCCTTACCCTTGATGTCATTTGTCTGTTTTTTTTTGGTTGACATGGTTTTTGGTGTGACTTGTGTTATGAGGATAAGTTGAAGTTTTCCTAAGGTGAAGTAGAATTATTTAGATTCGGGAGTGGTTGCTGATGTAGATCCTTGGCGCTACTCATCAATGTCAACTATCGGATTGTGTAGTTGCTCGAGTCAGAAACCATGTTGGCACCCAGGTGGGCGCGAGGTGTCTTGTTTCATAACAGTCTTGTGATATTGTAATCTCGCTCTTTTCTTGGCATTTTTGTAATTAGTTTGGCAAATCTATTGCAGGTGGTGAGATCATGATGTTGCAATAATCAATGATGAAAATGCAAGGGGAAGCTTCTGCTATCAGCCAAAGCACAATTCCGTGTCATCAGTAGTTGAAGTGTATGTAGCGTCAATGATAAGACCAGGATGCGCTATGCCGGATATTGAATCCTTCTTCTTTGGCGACCTTGTCGTTTGGCTTGTGCAGCTAGTCTAAAGAAACAAATGTGCATATATGGGAGCACCGTTAGCCGTCCTTCTTTCTCCTTCTTCACCGACGTGTTCTTCTCCCTCTATCACGTCTACTCGTCTTCATCCAGCTACATGCTTATTCTTCCCTCTCCCTCTTAGGTTTTTCTTTTTCTTCCTCTACCTTGTTACCACGTCCACATGTGTTGGCCTTATCGTTGGTGGTGTTGTGGCTCCTCGTATCGTCCCATAGCCTTATCCGAGCCACAGCAGGGGGGGGGGGGCATCCCGTAACCCTACACTGCACTCACCACTACCACCATCTCTGGAACCGCCGATACCAGCACGACACCACACCATAACCCATCGACGCATAATTCGCCTCCGCCAATGACACCATGGCCAGCCATGTCATCTCCATCTTTGGCAAGGTCCCCGCAATGTCATGTCAAACCGTCTCACACGTACAGGTGATGCTCTCCTCTCTGCTAAAATTTGAGTGGTCCAAGAAAAACACAATTACCTCGCGAATAGCAACACAATGCATTCCTTGTTTGGCATGTATTGGATTAGTGTAGTTCAAGCGGAGTCGAATGTGAGCAATAGTAATCTTCCAGGGCAGCGGTGACATGCTCCAACTCCACACGAAAACGCCATGCATTGTAAGGAATGAGGTACAACCGCGAGCCACTTTCGTAAGTTGCCTGGAAATTATACTCATTTCAGCCACTTATTTTAATTTCCTTTAGCCTGTTTTTGTTCCTTTTCATTTGTATCTGTTTTCTTTTTCATATCTGTGCCTAGGTATGCTGATGTGTGTAAACGAGACCCATATGTGTGTGACGCGTGTGTGTGAGCACATGTGCGGATGCATGTGTGTGCGGATGCATGTGTGTGCGGCTCCATGTGTGTGTGTGCGCGCGCGCGTGTAATGAGATGGATACACAACACCACCAACCTGAGATCCAGTTTATTTTCGTTGTGTCGAGAGTCGATTAATCTCCAACATTGTTGTTTTACTGTTTGAATATTGAGTACACCATGATGTATAGAAGCAAATTCAATGTAATTAGTGTGCAAATCATATTGTTGTCCGAAAGTTACACTACTATATGATTGTCGTTCTTGCATATTACGGATAATTTGTGGATAGTGCAAATTGTATGCAATATATGTGTGCAAGTATAGTTACCCTATGTTTTGATTTTTTTTTCCTTCATTTTGTTTCTTCTTTCTGGGTACAGATGCCTTTAATCCATTCTACCCTGAAAATGTATTTTTTTTCTTTTGTTTGTGAATATGTGTACAATACTAAGAAGAAGAAAGATATTTTTTTGCGAGTAGAAGAAAGATGATTGTGATGCTTATAAATGAGTCAACTCCAAATATTTAAAGTATCATGCAAATTATATAGTTTAGATTTACCCTTCTCTTCATTATTGAAAATTAAAATTGATTTGTTCACGGGATGCAAGTGCATGCGCACGCACGTTAGCTAACACTAGTGGACATTGAACAACATATCCTTGCTTAATTAGCCCTTGTGAAAAGTTAGATACTGCACGTTCTAGACTTGCCACTGAAAAAACTGTGCACGCCTCATGTGTGTCAAATGAAAAAGAAGAAAACAATAATACACAGCTAAAAGGACGGCTTGCACGAATCCACGAGTGCGCGTGTGTACATCGTTCATTGGATGCCCGGCCCTGACGAAGATGCCGCACGTGGTCAGACGGGGAATATCCTATTTGACGCTGCGTCAAGCTGTCGAGGCTTCGCATATGAGCAACCGATCGAACAGTGAACTGGGCCGGCCCATTTACAGTGTTCTCCTACTTCGCGCCTTCAGCGCCAGCTAACCAACTGGCGCTGGCAGCAGCGCCTAGCTGGGCTGGCCCACGACCGCGTAACCCCAGTGGACAAAATATCCTAAAAAAAAAGACGCAGTGCCGAGGACTCAAACTCGCGTCGTTTTGCTATCTAAACCCGCTAGGCTAACCACTAGACCGACCTGCTACTTGCCATCAGAAGTACCTCGATAGCCTTTAAGGATAATATGGGCAGCGCTGTTCCAAAAAAATGAAAGTTCGCAGATTAAAAATAGTTTGCGAAAAAATTTCAAAAAAGAAAAGGCTTGCATATTCAAAAAAGTTCACAAATAATGAGAAATGTTCACGAAACTTCAAAAAGATCACTAATTTAAGAAAAAATCGTGAGTTTGAAAAAGTTCACGTGAAACCAAAAAAGTTCAAGAAAACTAAATAAAGTTCACTAATTTGAGAAAAAGTTCACGGATTTGAAAACAATTTCATCCATGTTTTAAAAAAGTTTATCATATTGAAAGAAAGTTCAACGTTTTTGAAAGAAGTTGAACGGTTTAAAAAAAGTTCACTGAATTTGGAAATAGTTCATCGATTTTGAAAAAAGTTCATGGATTTTGAAAGAAGTTCACCGATCTGGAAAAAAACCTACATCGAATTTGAAAAATTTCATCGAATTTCAAAAAGAAAGTTCATCCAATTTAAAAGAAGTTCATTGAATTTGAAAATAAGTTCATCAATTCTAAAAAAAATCATCGATTCTGAAAAAAGTTCATCGAGTTTAAACAACCACGCACTAAAAAAAGAAAAAAGAAAAGAAATAAAAAAAGAAACCGACTAAAGAACAAGTAAAAAGAATAAAACGAACTTAATATGCACTCGCGGGCGGGTGCCCCTGGTGGCAATAGCGGTGCGCTTGCAACAAGCGGGTCGCGTGTTCGAATCCTTGTCTCCGCACACCTTTTGCGTTACAAAATACTGGAAAAACGAATGGAACGGGCCAGCCCAATTAAAAACACCTGCAGGCGCCCATTCGGAATTGCCGGACTATTTGGTTCACGTCCTGGAGGTCATGCCTGGAAAAATTGTGTGCCTGGACTGGGCCTGAGCTGTCTCTGTTTCCTGTCTGACCAGGCAAGCATTCTTTGGTTCGTGGCCATGCCTGGTAAGTGTTAGATATATTAAACCATGTCACTATTCACCTGTACCTTCTCCTATTTTAAATTGGACGACAGGATTAGCATCCTAGACACATCCCAGGCATGTCCAAGCATCCATTTCAGGTGGCCTAGACCAGGCTAATCACGCGCTCAGGTGGCAACTTTGCTCCAGGAAGCAACAAAACTGAGAGCATCTCCAGCCGCGCCGCTAAACAGGCCGCTCCTACTCATTTTTTAGCTGCCTGCGCCCAAAAACGGCCCAATCGCGTCTTCATGATCCAATTTTTCGTTGGTTTGGGCCGAAACTGACGCCAGCGGATCCAGGTTGAACCCGGCGCGCTGGGGGGCGCCGGGGAAAGCGATTTTGGCACGAACGGGGATTGTTATATTTGTGTCGAATATACTATGTACGCAAGGGGTTACGTGGACTTGGAGTTGTAATTGGTGTGGTTAGGTACGAGTTGTGTAGGAGTCGGACACTTGTATCCTAGGCCTCTTATATACGGAGGGGCACCACACGTTGTAACCCATGACGACTTGATAGCAACAGGTACGCGGGGAAGCCGACGGCTTGTGCCGGCGCCCGGGCGGCCGGTGTTGTGCTATCTTGGGGAGGAGCGCCAGTAGTCATGCCCCGGGGATGTAGCCACATCGGTGAACCTCGTTAACAAATATCGTGCCTCGGTGTGTTGTCTTTGATCTTGCATTAGCGTTTTATTCTAGCAAGTGGTATCATGAGCAAGGTTGCGAGAAGGCTATGCGGGAGATTATCCGGAGGTACGAGGATCATGCTCGACAGGTGCCAGGGAACGTCCGATTGATGCAAGGTGGAACATGGCGGCGATCGCGGATGCGGTCGGTGGTGTCGGACACTTCAGGCGGGAGGCTTGAACCGTTCGATGGGCTGCGGTTGGTAAGGATCGGCTAGACGTGGCGATCGGACTGGCGTTGTGGCTGTTGAAGACATTGCGGAGGCGACAGATTCGGCTCGCGATCAGACCGGCGACCAGACGTGGGGGGCGGCTGGATAGATCGGAGTGTGAGAGCATCAAGATGATGCGCTCGGTGTTCTACAAGGGCGGCGACGTGGCACTGCGGACGGATCGTGTCGGCGACGTGAATGGCCAGGGTATGACACGGCTCGTGCACGGATGATGCGCGAGGTGGCGAACTGTTATGGCAGGGTTGGCATCGGTTAGTGCGAGCGACTAGGCAGTACATCGTTGGCGAGAACCAAGGTCAGAGGTGACGGCGTGAGCTATTCATCGGATACGGCGGCGAGTTTTTCCGAGATGCATGGAACGAGAGAAGGAAGGTTACGGTGCAAGGTTGTGCGTACGCGAAGAGGAAGTTTGCGACGTGCGGCAGCAGGTCTCGTCAGGCAGCGTACAACGCAAGGAAATAGGCGTGTTGGTTCAGGAGTCCAACGGATGCGATGGAGAAGCCACCGGTTGTGATACGTGTACAGATTGGATTTTGTGAGTTTCCTTTTGTATGCATGTGGGGCCGGTTCGGACTAGTGCACAGGCACGGTGGTCCATGGCTTGCATGCATGTACGGTTTTGGATTGAACAAAAGATAATCTGGGTGTATGCATGTTCGGCCGGAGGCGTGATTACTGCAGTTGTGATTACTGAAGTTGGACGCGATTAGGGAGCACACGTATGCTTCCTAGCATTCTGGAGCACACACCCAAAAAAGGTGTGTTTTTGTCCTAGTACTATGATGCAAAATCCACTTCAAGAAAAAGATTCTGTCTCATGTGCAATTATTTTGTGTGTTTAATTTTTTTAAGAAATCATTACTTTTGAACGGAGCATTAAAATTAAGATCCGTTTTTACCATTAGATTCTTGGCGACGAGCTCTTCAAAACTAGATCCCATATAGATATGTTTCGATGAACTTTGTTTCTTCGGGCAACTTTGATGTCACGGGGAGGCAACTTTGGTGTCACTGGAAGCAACTTTTGTACTACTGTAGGCAACTTTCGGTTAGGGTGTGCATCATGGTCACCTATCATCCGGATGTTCTTTTGAGTTGGTTATGATGACTACCAAATTGCCTAGCATCACGTGTAAGTTGCCTACCATGACTTTCTATCAAATTTGCTGCTATATGAAGCACTTGTTGCCAGGATTCCTATCATAACTACATATCGACTCAATGTACTTATAAAGTTGGCTATCATGATTGTCAAGTTGCCTGGCGTCACCTATGAAGTTGCTTTTGCTGAACTTATTTTCTCAAGCAACTTTGTTGCCATAGAGAGGCAACTTTGAACTACAGTAACTTTCACCCAGATGTTCTTTTGAGTTGGCTACAATGACTACCAAATTGCCTAGCATGACATATAAGTTGCCTAGCATCAATTATGAAGTTGCTTTCGACGATCTTTTTCTTTCTCAAGCAACTTTGGTGCCACTGAGAGGCAACTTTTGGTTAGGTTGTGTATATAGTCATCTATCATCCTAATGTTCTTTTGAGTTGGCTACGATGACTATCAAATTGCCTAGCATCACTTGTAAGTTGCCTACCATGACTACCTATCAAAGTTGCTGCTACATGACCCACCTTGTTTCTTATCATGATTACCTATCAACCCAATACTCTTATAAAGATGGCTATCATGACCTCAAGTTGCTTAGCGTAACTAATGAAATTGCTTTTGATGAAAAAATTCTCGAGCAACATGGTGCCATGGAGGCAACTTTTGTATTACAGTAAGCAACTTCCCCTTAGGTTGTGTATCGCGGTCAACTATCATCAAAATATTCTTTCGAATTTGGCTATACGATAACTACCAAGTTGCCTACCATCACCTATAAGTTGCCTACCAAGCTGCCTACCATCACGTGTAAGTTGCCTACCATGACTACCTATCAACTTTGGTGCTACATAACGCACCTCGTCGCTAGGTTTCCTATGATGGCTACATATCAAATCAATGCTTTTATAAGTTGGCTATCATGAACATCAACTTGCCTAGCACCACCTATGAAGTTTCTTTTGATGAAATTATTTTCTTGTCAGATATACAACTTTGGTGGACGGGAAGGCAACTTTTGAAATAAGGTAAGCAACTTTTAGTTAGGTTATGTATCATGGTCGCCTATTAGCCCAATGTTCTTTTGAGTTTCCTAAGATGACTAACAAGTTGTCTAGCATCACATGTAAGTTGCCTTCCATGACTATCTATCAAAATTTTGATCATATATGTAGGAAACTTTTACTGAGTGATTTAGGCAAGTACTATTTATATCGAGGCAACTTATTCCGTTGGAAATTGCAAGTTTTGCAGCAGCAGCAACAGCAGCGCAGCCATCTAATTCCTCCAAATTCAGTAATAGTGCATGCAACCACTGTGACAATCAGACTCGGGTTACAGATCAACTGTACAGCTACAAATGGCAAAACAACGAAAAGGTCAAAAGTTCAGATTTGTAGCAGCGACAAGTTCTTGGCTCTAAGCAAATCTAACTGCAGGAAAGTAGGAGAGTGCTATTTATATTGAGGCGACTTATTTCATTAACTGAATTATTTTTCCTCTATCGATATATTCAGTAGTGACTGTATAATGGACCGAGTCCTAGAACAAAGAACACACCATGTGTTCAGGCTATTAGGCTCTAATTGACAGCAGTTAAGCAATATCACGCACCCCATTTCCAGGCCAAAATCTGAAAATCATATCATGCATCTAATTGACACCGGTTAGACAAAATCACGCACCCCATTTTTAGGAAAAAAAACTAAAACCATATCAAGCAATTGATTGCCACCAGTTAGGAAGAATCATACACCCCATTTTTAGGCAAAAACTGTAACCATATCAGGCAACTATTTGAATGCCGGTTAGGCAAATTTTAGGTTGTTCCCTTAACTGAAATAACCCCCCCCCCCCCCCCCCACACGCGCACACACACACACACAAACTAGCAGAAGGATAACACGACTCTGGCAACTTGCTCTACAAACTTCAGTAACACGTTGAAATTACAAGTTTCGAGTACTCTCATCTTGGAGGGAATCTCATATTTACAAGTTTTCAGTCATATATGTGAAACCTAGACTAAAAGAAAGGTATATGAACCTATGCTAAAAAATGAAACACCACACCCTTCCCACATACGGCGACATGCACGATCTTGATTCTTTAAGAAAAAATATTTATGTGTAAATATCTCTACTAGCATGTTTTGGAACCATCTCAAGCAACTAGCTAGCGAAAAAAGAGTAGACCAAAAAAGTTTTAGACGAGATATGCACATGTAAGGTAACTCATGATAGTCTTTGTGAAAACGGTAAAAGAGAAGTCTGGACAGAAAAAGAGAAGTAAATCTACATAACAAGCAGAGAAGGACCAGCAAACTATTTGATGGTCATAGCAGGACATGTCAACAATTCAGGCCTTTCAGTCTGTTTGCTTTGTTTGAACAAATTAGACAACAAATAAGATAACTAGACAAGATTCATTTCTCCATCCAGCAACTCAGCCCTGGACTGATTATGCAACTTGATAGTATGGTACCACACTTTAGTGGACGAAGAACATGACCACATGCATCATGCATGCATACTGTTTTAGCACCTCCCCTCCATGTCAAATTCTAGCACCTCAGCTGGTTCTGGAGGCTGATGTGCCCCATCTTTCAGCCAGAACGGCCAATGAATCTGCGTTCATTTTTGTTTTTCACTATTCCAAAAAACATTTCAGTATGTAGTACAAAAGTTAAAAGTAAAAAATTGTTGCTGCCGCTGCTTCCAAAAACATTTCAGTATGTAGTACCAAATTTGCAAGTAATACAATTGCTGTAGTCAATCTGGCGAAACATTGATTCAGTAAAAATGATACTAAGACAACAAAAATCAGAAGCATCGACGGATAAAAAGTCAGACACCTACATGACTAGCGTCAGGCAAGTTGTGTGAAGGGGAAAAGTCAGGCAAACTGGTAACGCATATCAGGCAACTCGTAGCCTCTCTCATAGTAGCTTTCAACACCGACCCTCTAGAAAAACTCACCTGGTTCAGATAATGCCTATTGCGAGTAGAATCTTATCGCCAAACAAATCGAAGACATCAACTCGCCATTCTTATTTCGACACCTGCAGATACACACATGTATCCACCCCCATTCCCTCCCTCTAAAAATGTCACCTACGACAAAATGGAAATGCTCGTCCCTTGCAACCAAAATTCACTCGCCGGCTGCCCCCTTCCCCCCGTGAAATCGACACTACTCTATCACAGACCTCCCCCGGGGCATCATTAGAGAAGCGCATGAAAAAAACGATTTAGATGACGCTCACCACTGATTTCTATTGTAGAACCCCCTTCCCGCTTGCCGGAATAAGCACACCGTCGACAACGACCGTCACCCTCCTCCGCCCCTGCTTCGAAGGAGATAGAGGAGGAAGAGAGGCTCTGCAGCCGAATCAGATTGCTCTATACAACACTCCAGTCCCCTTGGATCCCCTCTCCCAATGAACCTGACCAAAAGCCAAATCCATGTTAGGGAGAAATCAGCGCTCAAATTGAATGAATCTTGCAACTACTGCACCAAAACTGACACTTGAATCACTTGTTTCAGATTACATAGGTGCCCATGGTATGCAAGTCTTTTGCACGAGCCATAACCATGAAGATACGATATTGCTAGCAGTATGCAGGGGAAAACTTACCCCAGTTCCATTGGTGTACGAGAAGCGGAGCTGTTCCGGCGATGTCGGCGGCCGTGGTTCCCCTCCATCGACGGGCTCCTACCACCCCAAAAAACCGGCCCTGCTAGCCATGTAGGCGATCCATGGCCTGGGGGCGGGAGGCCGCCATGTACGAGAAGAGAACCCACGGGATCTGATGCTGGCGGTGCGGATCCTGCACGGGGTGGCCCAAATCTGGCGCAAGGTGACACTGCCGTTCATCCCGAGCACGACGGGATTGCTGGGGTAGCGCTAGGGGAGGAGCACAGGTAGTTGCGCGACGCTGCTCGGGTCTGGGCGGCGCGGCGGCGGTTGATAATGGAGGGGGTCGGGACAGGTCGGCAGAGGTAGGATGGAGGGGCTAGCAGGGTGTGGTGGCTGGGGTCCCCGGCGATGCATCGGCAGGGATTGAGGCAGAGGAAGAAGGAGGGGACGGAGAGTGAGGGGACGGGGAGTGGGTGGTGGACCAGAGGGAGTGGGTCAAGGCCTCATGGGTGTTTCCTCCTGACCGGTCTGATTTAATCGGACGACGTGGAAGGGTGTGTGCTCAGGACGTCTAAACAGCAAAGCTTTGCTTTGAAGAATTTAGGATTTTTTTTCGTGTCAGGGAAGGAAAAAGTAAGATCGGCTGAGCCATCGGATAATAAGAAGCTGGGGCGACGAGGCGCACAGGCTAGCAGGTACAACAGAAATTGTTTGCGAGTTCAGGGAAAAGGTGGAGGCAAGAGGCTTCAAGTGATTTTCTGAAGGGCAGATAGGAAGGTTGTGCGGGTCATATTTCTTGGTAGATCGCGGACTGCGGCGTGGCTTCAGATGAGAAATACGGGATCAGTGATCTTTTTCGTGAGGAAGTCGCAGAGGAAAACAAGGGCGGTCAGACCGGCGGCAACATGTCGGTTAGATCGCGGCTCGGCATGGCGCCGGGGTTCACCAAGTTTGATGTGGAGAAATTCGATGGCACAGGTAACTTCGGTCTATGGCAGACAAGAGTCAAGAATATTCTGGCGCAGCAAGGAATCTTGAAGGGTTTGCAGGAGACAAAGCCGGCCAAGGTTGACAACGATGCGTGGGAGGATATGCAAGTGCAGCGGCCGCTACCATACGACTTTGTCTTGCGGATCAGGTCATGTATCATGTCATGGACGAAGATACTCCTAAGGGAATTTGGGATAAGTTGGCAAATCGTTATATGTCCAAGTCAGCGACCAATAAGCTGTATTTGAAGCAAAAGTTCTATGGGCTGAAGATGCAGGAGGGGTCGGATCTTGTGGAGCATGTGAATGCCTTTAATCAGTTGGTCATGGATCTAGCGCGTCTGGATGTGAAGATCGATGATGAGGATAAGGCGCTACTTCTTCTTGTTTTGTTGCCACCGTCCTATGAGCATTTGGTCATTACATTGACACATGGAAAGACAACCATCAATAATGAGGAAGTCACTTAAGTGTTTCTTGGACATGAGTTGATGAAGCCAAAGAATGCTGTAGAAAGGGAGAGTACTCAAGGTTTGGGGTTGGCAGTTAAAGGTTATCAGCTCAGAAGGGACAAGAGGCGGAGAAGAAAAAGAAGAAAAAGGTGCAGTGCCACAGGTGCAAGGATTGGGGACATATAAAGAGGGAATGCCCAGAACTGAAGGGTGGGGCAAGTGCTAATGCGGCTACTCATGGTGATGGCTCGGACAGTGATACTGATGTTCTCGTAGTGTCAAACAGGCGGTCTACAAAAACTGACGCGTGGATGTTGGATTCAGCTTGCTCTTTTCATGCGACGCCCAACAGGGAGTGGTTCTCTTTCGTACAAGTCTGGTGAGTTTGGTTTAGCCTATGTGGGCGATGATACAGGTTATCATGTTGCTGGAGTAGGTGACATCAAAATCAAGATGTTTGATGGAGTTGAGCGGATGCTTCGGGGAGTCAGGCATGTGCCAGGGTTAAAGAGGAATCTAATTTCACTTGGTGTTGTTCATGATGGTGGTTTGGAATTCCGTTGTGATCGGGATAAGAAGACCATGAAAATCATGGAAGGTGGGGTGACTGTGATGATAGGAGAGAGGACAGCTTCGCATCTTTACAAGTTGCAAGGGAGCACTATTGCAGGTGGAGCCATGGAGAGTGGAGCTGCAGGAGTAGCAGTGGAGTACCATGGTGGCGGCGGGTCTAGCCCGTCGGGTAGCTCTCAGTAAGCTACAAAGAAGACAACCCAAGTCCAGAGTACATGAAGGTTCGAGCATGGACGACTTCTAGGTGGTGGAGAATATTCGCCAAGGTGGAGTTTGTTATATTTGTGTCGTACTGTGTACGCAAGGGGTTACGTGGACTTGGAGTTGTAATTCGTGTGGTTAGGTACGAGTTGTGTAGGAGTCGGACACTTGTATCCTAGGCCTCTTATATATGGAGGGGCACCACACGTTGTAACCCATGACGACTTGATAGCAACAGGTACGCGGGGGAGCTGACGGCTTGTGCCAGTGCCCAGGCGGTCGTTGTTGCGGTATCTTGGGGAGGAGCGCCCGTAGTCATGCCCCGGGATGTAGCCACATCGGTGAACCTCGTTAACAAATATCGTGCCTCGGTGCGTCATCTATGATCTTGCATTAGCATTTTATTCTAACAGGGATGGTCCCGCCTAGTCAGCAAGATGCCGCTTCGTCGTCCTCATCGCCTTGGTTCCCACGGGAATCAACACTACTAGAGAAAAGCCTAGTAGTAGTACGGGTGCCCGTGCTACTACTATGGCACTACAGCTAACTTGTACTAGTAGCGTGGGTGCGCCAGCGCTACTACTATGTCTGTTAGTAGTAGCGGGGGTGCCACCCGCGCTACTACAATTAATTTCAAAAGCAAAAAAAAATTCAATCCCATGCGTGCTGTCAATGGCGGCAATGGTTTGATCCAGCGACGGCATGGGTCGCTGGAGCTGCGAAAGGATAGTGGCAGACCGTATCCAGTGCTGGCTGTTGCAGAGGGCCCAGGTCCATGGCCGAGCATGGCGGCGGCGTGGGGCTCCCCTTCGCAGCCAAAGCAGCGAGCTCTTGGTCGTCCATGGCGACGACCTGCACGGACAAGGACATGGGAGGATGAGTCAAACTACAGGGAGAGAGAAAAAGAAAAACGGGGGAGAGAGGAAGGATATGGAGGTAGCAGCGGGGTTGGTCGCCGGTGGTGAGGTGCTCCGTCATGGTGGCATGGAGATGCAGGGAAGATCGGCGAGCTCCGGGACGCCGGCGGTGCGAGGCGGCGGCGTCTTTTTGCGCCAGAGGAGGAGGCCGCATGCGTAGCAGGTCCATGTGAGAGCATATGGAGAGAGAGGGGGGAGAGTGGCGGGGGAGAGGAAGGATTTGGGGGAGGAGATGGGGATTTCAGGGCTCTTCAAAAATCATGTTGTTAGTACCAGCGTGGGTTTATGCCCCTCGCTACTATTACCAACTTAGTAGTAGCGCGGGTTTATACCCCTCGCTACTACTATGGCATATCCCGTGGGGCACGGTAGAGACTGCTTAGTAGTAGCGAGGTGTAAAAACCCGCGTTACCACTATCAACTTAGTAGTAGCGAGGGGTAAAAACCCGCGCCACTAGTAAGTAGCAGTAGTGAGGGGTATAAACCCGCGCTACTAGTAAGCGTTTGCCTATAAGCTTTTCCCTAGTAGTGCAATGCCAAGGCTGCAGTGCTGCCGCGCCCGTCAGCCTCTGTTGATGCCTCATGGGTGGCGCAGTGAAGGCGCCACCAACGCGCGTCATGCCCGCTCCCGTCATGCGTCGCCCGGCATGCAAGCTCACCGCCCCCTCTTCGGCTATAAAAGCCGGCCTCCTCGCCGGTGGACGCCACAATCAGCAAAGCTCGCCTTCCCTCCCTCTCAGAGAGCAACTCTCCCCCCTCTTCCCCGTCAATGAGCAATGGCTGAGAGGTACCCCGACGACTCCATGGCGGCGAACGGCTTCGGCCGACACCATCTCCACGAGGACGAGGCGCGCCTCCTCTACGAGGCCGACTATCTGGCACCCCCGAACATGCGGGTGCCGGGCTCGTGGAAGCTCAGCGCCGGCGGCGTCCTAGTACCGCTGGTGCCCGAAGGGGCTGTCGGCGGGCCGAGATCGTCCGCATCCGCTTGTTGCTGCCAGAGGAGCAGCAGAACGAGCCGAGGTATGCCGTTGACAGCCACATGCTGTGGATGATGTTCTTCGAGCGTCGCCGCACTGAGCAGATCGCCTCCGCCAATGGCACCATCCCCCGCGGCCGCCTCAACGCCGACGGGCTGCGAGAGTGGTGGGGCGTGCCAGGCCGCACCCTCGAGGCCACCACATGGAGACCGGCAACACGCCGCGCCTCGAGTACCTGCTGCGCCCGTCGTTCTTACGCCACCGTGGGAGCTCCTGGACACCACAGCGAATGGAGTCGGGGACATCCTCCTCGTCGGGCTCCAGCCCGCTCTCCTCCGCCTCGCCAACTCTTCGCCCCGTCAAGCCGGAGCTGGAGGAGGAGACGCGCTCACTAGTAGAAAAGGGGGCAATGGTCCAGGCCGGGTCAGCCCATTAGTCCTGGTTCAATCCAGAACCGGGACCAATGGTGGTATTGGACCCGGTTCGTGAGCCCCGGGGGCCGGCCGGGCCACGTGGGCCATTGGTCCCGGTTCGGCTGGACCTATTGGTTCCGGTTAGTGGGACGAACCGGGACCAATGCGCCTCGCTCCTGGCCCACAACCATTGGTCCCGGTTGGTGTAATGAACCGGTACCAAAGGCTGACCTTTAGTCCCGGTTCGTGGCACGAACCGGGACCAATTAGTTGCCTATATCTACCCCTCGCCCGCGAGCAGAGCACTCCCAGTGCTCTGTTTTTCATGGCCGGCGAGGGGAGAGCTTTGTGGTGCTCTAGCTCACCTCCTATGCACACGAGGTGTTCGATGGAATGCCCGAGCCACACTACTTAAGCTTTCTCCTCTCCAAGCTAGACCTCCAAGCTCCATTTTCCTCAATATTTGTCTAGGTTTAGCGGTCTGTCACGTCCCATCCCCGTCTTCACCACCGTCGATCGCCCGCGCCGATCTCGTCGCCGGCACCACCGTGGTGAGCCTCTTGTTCTTATCTTCTTTCTGAAAGGAAAAAAATCTTACTTGTATATTTATATAGATACTTGTATAATTTTCTTACTTTTATTATCGCATCTTATATAGTGCGATGGTTTTGGTATCCGCTCCCGTCGGCCCTCGTCCTGTCTATGATTCAGATGTGGTATATATTATCTTTTCATAACTATTGGTTCATTTATTGTTTATGACAATTATGCCGACAAACGTGACATAGATTTTATTTATCTAGGAGGTTGTTGAACCGGAAATTCCAACCGACCCTATTGTCGAGAGGTTAAATTTAGTTGAAGAAGAAAACAATTTGTTGAAGGAAAAAATTAGAAAAATAGAGGAGGAGAAGATGATATTGGAGTTGCATGTTGCGGATGTCGTCGATGATCACAAGATCAAGATGGATGCAATGCGCTTGAAGATTAGAAAGATTAGAAAATATGCCATTCATACCGAGGCTTGGTATCATTATGCCGTTGGATCAGTTGTTACATTGGTTGCGATTATGATCGCATTTGTTTTCGCATTGAAATGTTTTACATAGTTTCAGTGTATGGTTTAATTAATTTAGATGCTCTGCAGAGCTTTATGTTGTTAGATGAGAACTATGTATGTACTTTGGTTTTAATGTGATGATGAACTTCTATTAATTTGGTCACTTAATTATCTATTCATGATGTTCTGTAATGATTTTTGACACACTTAATTATATATAATGCACGCAGATGAACCGGCAATGGATGTACGGTTCAAGACACACCTCCGAGTACATTAAGGGCGTGCATGATTTTCTCGAAGTGGCTGAGGCAAACAAGCAGAATGGTTTTATGTGTTGTCCATGCCCTATATGTGGGAATACGAAGTCTTACTCTGACCGGAAAATCCTCCACACCCACCTGCTTTACAAGGGTTTCATGCCACACTATAATGTTTGGACGAGGCACGGAGAAATAGGGGTTATGATGGAAGACGGCGAAGAAGAAGAGTACGATGACAACTATGTGCCCCCTGAATACGGTGATGCTACTGAAGATCAAGAGGAACCAGACGATGTGCACGATGATGCTGCAACGGGCGAAGCTGCTGAAGATCAAGAGGAACCAGACGATGTGCCCGATGATGATGATCTCCGTCGGGTCATTGTCGATGCAAGGACGCAATGCGAAAGTCAAAAGGAGAAGCTGAAGTTCGATCGCATGTTAGAGGACCACAAAAAAGGGTTGTACCCCAATTGCGAAGATGGCAACACAAAGCTCGGTACCGTACTGGAATTGCTGCAGTGGAAGGCAGAGAATGCTGTGCCTGACAAAGGATTTGAGAAGCTACTGAAAATATTGAAGAAGAAGCTTCCAAAGGATAACGAATTGCCCGACAGTACATACGCAGCAAAGAAGGTCGTATGCCCTCTAGGATTGGAGGTGCAGAAGATACATGCATGCCCTAATGACTGCATCCTCTTCCGCGGTGCGTACAAGGATCTGAACGCATGCCCGGTATGCGGTGCATTACGGTATAAGATCAGACGAGATGACCCTGGTGATGTTGACGGCGAGCCCCCCAGGAAGAGGGTTCCTGCGAAGGTGATGTGGTATGCTCCTATAATACCACGGTTGAAACGTCTGTTCAGAAATGGAGAGCATGCCAAGTTGATGCGATGGCACAGTGAGGACCGTAAGAAAGACGGGAAGTTGAGAGCACCCGCTGACGGGTCGCAGTGGAGAAAAATCGAGAGAAAGTACTGGGATGAGTTTGCAAGTGAGCCAAGGAACGTATGGTTTGCTTTAAGCGCGGATGGCATTAATCCTTTCGGGGAGCAGAGCAGCAATCACAGCACCTGGCCCGTGACTCTATGTATGTATAACCTTCCTCCTTGGATGTGCATGAAGCGGAAGTTCATTATGATGCCAGTTCTCATCCAAGGCCCTAAGCAACCCGGCAACGACATTGATGTGTACCTAAGGCCATTAGTTGAAGAACTTTTACAGCTGTGGAATGGAAACGGTGTACGTACGTGGGATGAGCACAAACAGGAGGAATTTAACCTAAAGGCGTTGTTGTTCGTGACCATCAACGATTGGCCCGCTCTCAGTAACCTTTCAGGACAGACAAACAAGGGATACCACGCATGCACGCACTGTTTACTTGACACCGATAGTATATACCTGGCAAGCTGCAGGAAGAATGTGTACCTGGGCCATCGTCGATTTCTTCCGACCAACCATCAATGTCGAAAGAAAGGCAAGCATTTCAAAGGCGAGGCAGATCACCGGAAGAAGCCCACCATGCGTACCGGTGATCACGTACTTGCTATGGTCAATGATTTACACGTAATCTTTGGAAAGGGTCCCGGCGCACTAGCTGTTCCAAGTGACGCTGGGGGACACGCACCCATGTGGAAGAAGAAATCTATATTTTGGGACCTACCCTACTGGAAAGACCTAGAGGTCCGCTCTTCGATCGACGTGATGCACGTGATGAAGAACCTTTGCGTGAATCTGCTAGGCTTCTTGGGCGTGTATGGGAAGACAAAAGATACAGCTGAGGCACGGGAGGACCTACAACGTTTGCACGAAAAAGACGGCATGCCTCCAAAGCAGTATGAAGGTCCTGCCAGCTATGCTCTTACCAAAGAAGAGAAGGAAATCTTCTTTGAATGCCTGCTTAGTATGAAGGTCCCGACTCGCTTCTCGTCTAATATAAAAGGAATAATAAATATGGCAGACAAAAAGTTTCAGAACCTGAAGTCTCATGACTGCCACGTGATTATGTTGCAACTGCTTCCGGTTGCATTGAGGGGGCTTCTACCGGAAAACATCCGATTAGCCATTGTGAAGCTATGTGCATTCCTCAATGCAATCTCTCAGAAGGTGATCGATCCAGAAATCATACCAAGGCTAAGGAGTGATGTGGTGCAATGTCTTGTCAGTTTCGAGCTGGTGTTCCCACCATCCTTCTTCAATATCATGACGCACGTCCTAGTTCATCTAGTTGACGAGATTGTCATTCTGGGCCCCGTATTTCTACACAATATGTACCCCTTTGAGAGGTTCATGGGAGTCCTAAAGAAATATGTCCGTAACCGCGCTAGGCCAGAAGGAAGCATCTCCATGGGCCATCAAACAGAGGATGTCATCGGGTTTTGTGTTGACTTCATTCCTGGCCTTAAGAAGATAGGTCTCCCTAAATCGCGGTATGAGGGGAGACTGACTGGAAAAGGCACGCTTGGAAGGGACTCAATAATATGCAGGGACGGATATTCTTGGTCTCAAGCACACTACAGAGTTCTACAGAACTCTACCTTGGTGACCCGTATGTCGATGAACACAAGAACAGTCTGCGCTCCAAACACCCGGAGCAGTGCGACGACTGGATTACATGTGAACACATCAGGACTTTTAGCAGTTGGTTGGAAGCACGTATCAGAGGTGACAACACTGTTTGTGATGAGCTGTACTTGTTGTCCAGGGGACCATCTTTGACTGTATTGATTTGGAAAGGATACGAGATAAATGGGAATACATTTTACACGATTGACCAAGATCAAAAGAGCACCAACCAAAACAGCGGTGTCCGCTTTGATGCAACAACCGAGAGGGGAAAGGACACATATTATGGTTACATAGTGGACATATGGGAACTTGACTACGGAGTAGATTTTAAGGTCCCTTTGTTTAAGTGCAAATGGGTCAATCTGTCAGGAGGCGGGGTACAGGTAGACCCACAGTACGGAATGACAACAGTGGATCTGAAAAATCTTGGGTACACTGACGAACCGTTCGTCCTAGCCAATGATGTGGCACAGGTTATCTATGTGAAGGACATGTCTACCAGACCGAGAAAGAGAAAAGATAAGGAAGCGAATACATCATACGATGAGCCAAAGCGCCACATAGTTCTTTCAGGAAAAAGGGACATCGTGGGAGTGGAGGACAAGACAGACATGTCTGAAGATTATGAAAAGTTTCATGAAATTCCTCCCTTCAAAGTCAAGGCTGACCCCAGCATCCTGATAAACGATGAAGATTATCCATGGTTACGGCGCAATAAGCAAATGACACAAGCGAAGAAAAAGTGAAGACTTTCTCCCGCAACTATTATGATGACACCATGCAAACTTTGTAACTGACGAGTATGATACCATTGCCCGTTTTGTACATGCACATGCTATGTGAGTCAATTTATGATATCATGCCAACTTTCAACTTTTTCATAGTTCATTTGAAATGCTTTAATATCTTATGGTTCGGCCCTCGTAATAATTAAAAATAGCAACAATAAGTATTTGTTGTAAGTAGAAACAAAAAAAAATAAATAAAGCAAGAAAGAAAACAAAAAACAAAAAAAGTGTTTTCAAATTTGAAAACTAATGGCACTAACAGAAAGTTTATAATTTTCCTAAAACTAAAAGCAAAAACAATTAAAAATAAAGCAAAAAACAAAAGAAAATAAATAATGCAAAAAACAAAAGAAAAAACAACAATAAGTATTTTGTTGTAAGTAGAAACAAAATAAAATAAATAAAGCAAGAAAGAAAACAAAAAAAACAAAAAAAGTGTTTTCAAATTTGAAAACTAATGGCGCTAACAGAAAGTTTATAATTTTCCTAAAACTAAAAGCAAAAACAATTAAAAAATAAAGCAAAAAACAAAAAAATAATAATGCAGAAAACAAAAGAAAAAACAACAATAAGTATTTTGTTGTAAGTAGAAACAAAATAAAATAAATAGAGCAAGAAAGAAAACAAAAAAACAAAAAAAGTGTTTTCAAATTTGAAAACTAATGGCACTAACAGAAAGTTTATAATTTTCCTAAAACTAAAAGCAAAAACAATTAAAAAATAAAGCAAAAAACAAAAGAAAATAAATAATGCAGAAAACAAAAGAAAAAACTTGAAAAATAAATAAATATAGCAACAATAAGTAAAGAAAACAAAAAAAAACAAAAAAAATGCCTCCTACTGGGCCCCCACGACCTGAATACGACTAGAAGCCCTACTATGGGCCAGGATTCAGGCCCGCAGTAGGCCCAGAAGGCCCATCAGGCAAAGCAATAGCAAGTAGGCCCGAAAGCCTGCGGTGGAGAGCGGCTCGAGAGGGGTGCGGCAGTGGGGCTTATAAACCACTGCGTGCCCCTCTCGTCTAGCGAGGTGGGACTAAACTTTGGCCCCGAGGCAGGCAGCACAGGGGCCTTTGGTCCCGGTTGGTGGCACCAACTGGGACTAAAGGGGGGCATTAGTCCCGGTTGGTGCCACCAACCGGGACCAAAGGCCGACGGTTCCCGCCCTTTGGGCTGCCGAAAAAGAGGCCTTTGGTGCCTTTGGTCCCGGTTGGTGGCACCAACCGGGACTAAAGGGGGGCATTAGTCCTGGTTGGAGTCACGAACCGGGACCAATGCCCTTCGTATATATACAACACTTAGTAGTTTTCGCCAAAACCCATCTCTTTCTTCTCGCCCCGATGCCTCTGCTCCTCGTCGTCGTCGCCACCGAGCCCTGCCCCAACGCCGTCAGGCTGGTTCAGCTCGCCGTCGCCGCCGCCGAGCCACTGCCCCGACACCGTCGCCGCGCCCGCCGCCCCTGCCGGCCCCGACCCCGTCGCCGTCGCCGCGTGCGCCGCCCCTGCCCCGACCCCGTCGCCGTCGCCGCGCGCGCCGCCCCTTCCCCGACCCCGTCGGCATCGCCGCGCGCGCCGCCCCTCCCCCAACCCCATCGCCGTCGCCCCGACCACACGCCGCCGCCTTCGGTCCGGCCGCCGGCGCCCTTTCCTCTTATTTTTTTGTGCATTTTATGTATATGTTCTCTGTGTATATATGTTCATATATGCAAAAGTTAGATTTTAGAAAAACTTTATATATGCAAAAATTTATACATATATGTAAGTATATATGTATGTATATATGTATATATGTATGTGGATACATGAGGGGGGTCGATATACCCCCTCTCCGATAGCATTTTTGTGCATTTTAGGTTAGTGTATATATATGTTGATGTATATATGCAAAAGATAGATTTTTAGAAAAATACTATTTTTTCTGTTCATGATATGATGATGTTTTTTTTTCATATATGCATTTTTTCATATATGTATTATTTTTTAAGGTGTTAGTAGATATCGATTTTAGGTTAGTTTATTTTAGGTTAGTGTAGAGGAGAAATTTAAAGTAAAATAAGGAAAAAGAAGAAAAGAGGAAGAAGGAAGAAGGAAGAAAGAAGAAGAAAAAGAATGAGAGGAAAAAGGAAAATAAGAAGATGAAGAAGAGGAGAGGAAGAAGAGGAGAAATAAATAAGAAGAGGAAAAAAGAAGAAAAAGAAGAGGAGAAGAAGAAAGGAATAGAGGAGAAGAAGAAAAAATAGAAAGAAAAATTTCTATTTTTTCTTCTTCTCCTCTATTCCTTTCTTCTTCTCCTCTTTTTTTTTCTTCTTCCTTCTTCCTCTTTTCTTCCTTTTCCTTAATTATTTTCCTTTCTTGTCGTTGTCGGTATAACCCCCTCGAGATAACTTTGACATGAGGGGCGGTCGATATAAATACCCCCCCCCCTCGGCCCTCTCGCTCGACCAAAACTCTCGAGGACACCCAAAACCTAGAGAGAAAACGATGTTTGTCTCCTACCCCCTCCTGCCGCGCCCCTACCCGACAAATTAACTCTCTCGAAGCGTTGTTGTGTCGAGGCGACCCCAAACCCTAGAGAAGCAGCGTCGAGGCCACTAACATGATTCCTTATTGTGATTAGTTGGCTAGTTCTATGTTTGCCACTAGTTCCATTTGTACCATATATAAACATGTTGTAAATATTTGCAGAAACTATGGAGCACTGCCGAGATGAAGAAGCAGAAGCGATATTGAGGGACATAATCTCAAATGGAAGGGATGAAGTTGCGTAATTTCTCCGTTTGCTCCGTCTGCTCCGGCGTCTAGCAGGACAACCAGAGGCGGGAGGCAATACAAATACGGTCCATCATCTCTCAAGCCTCTAGAGAAGTTACCGTACGAGAGGTCCGAGGAGGAAAACGATACGATTGTGCGGACCCATGTGAAGGAGTTCTTTGAAGGGGTGAAAGCAAAGAGACATCCACCTCCGGAGGAGAAGGTAGATCCGGTGAAAGCAAATCGCACTCTCGACGCCCTGAGGAAACCACCAAAGTCTCCGCCGAGAACCAACTATGAGCGCAATACTGAACAAACATATCTCCAAGCCCAGCAGTCGGGAACTACTGTCAGTGCTAAAAGGTCAAAAGAACGAGCAAAGGGGAAAAAATTGCCCAGCTCGGCGAACAAGCATAGCAATCGTGCCCCCCGCTCAATGTGTCTAATGCTCCGGGGACGGTGGCCGGTTATGGCAATCTTGACGATTACCTGCCTGACGATGCACTTCCTGATTTCTTGGAGGTGGACGAACACAGATACGAGTACGGGAAGCCTCTCGTCAAAGATGAAAAATCTCTGACAACAATGATGCGAAGATTCCATAATTGGTACATGGAAACCTGCAGAGAGTCTGAGGGTAAGAATGCTTTGTATCTGCATATTAAAGAGGAGCACGATCTCGTTGCAAATGATCTGTTGACTATTCCATTTGAGGAGTTCTTCGAGTTCTTCAATCAAAAGGCCCTCGATAAATTAATGGTCTTTTGCTACCGCCTGTAAGTACTATTTCTGTCATTAAGTCTCTATATATAGCTCAGCTCTTTCATTGCATGTATTTATAATTAATTATCCTCAATATATTATGCAGATTGAAGATTGTCGAGTGCAAAAACAAGAAATTTATGATATTGGGTTCATTAACACAAATATCATAGATGTATTTCTGGTTGAAAAGGATGTCAAAGAGGTCGAGGACAACTTGCTACGATCGTTGCTCAAAAATCAAAACAAAGATACCATACTCTTTCCTTACAACGGCCCGTGAGTGTTACTGTCGTGTGCATATTCGGTTTCCCTTATTACTCAAGCGACTTTATAGTAATATAATTGATGAGTTATGCATGCGTGCGCAGGTACCACTATATTCTTCTGGAGATTAAGCTTGAGCGTGGACTAGTAACCGTCTTAGACTCGAGACGGAAAGATCCCAAATCCTATGCGGACATCACTGAAATGCTCAGCAAGTAAGTTCAATCGATCATTATCGCACCATATTGGCAACTTTTTGTTCATTTCCTGATATCTCAAGTAATAATAATAATTTTCTTTGTCTTGCAGGGTTTGGAAACAGTTCACCGCAGAAGCTCCGGGACTGCCGAAGGAGTTGACATATAAATGGCCGAAAGTAAGTACTACTGGCTAGCTAGTTGCGCGCATCTCCCGTTGATTCTATAGCTATACTTTCATCAATGCCATTTATAATGCTTCATTATCAGTTTAATTGACCTCTATTTCTCGTAAAGTGCTTGTGGCAGGAGGAAGGGAATGATTTCTGTGGATACTACGTGTGCGAGTTCATCCACACCGCGACTTTGAAAAACAAGCGGGGCTACTCTCAAAGACAATATGAAGTGCGTAAGCAATAATATTCACAATTTCATTTTATTACACCATCATTTCCGTTGAGTTTCATTCATATATATGTATTAATTAACCCCCTTCTTCAAATTAGACGTGGCAGATGCGGAATGAACTCCTAGAACCAGATCGCATGAAAGCAATTCAAGAGGAATTGGCGGGATTCTTTCTTGACCACGTCATCAATAAAGCCAGAGAATACCATGTGGAAATTGATTTCAAATGCTAGGGGTTTGTAATTAAGAGATCTTATACATATTGTACATGTATGTAGCCAGTAGTGTCGGATACATGATACGAAAACTTGTTGTTCGACCAATCTCTCGGAGAAGGAGAGGTCGATCGATCACTTCTCTCGGTATGCATGACGAACTTCTGTACTGAATGGTTCTCTCGATCACTTATATATATATAGTACGTAGCGTCGACCAAGCATGGACATAAGAGAGGAAACTTCTCTCTATTAATTAGCTAGCTAACACAATATATGAAACATCTAAATTAACCCCCCAAAACCCCCAACCTCCCCTCCTTTCAAAAAAAAAACAAAAACCCCAGCCACTGGAATGCTGACGCGTGGATGCCTTTTGGTCCCGGTTGGAGCCACCAACCGGGACCAAAGGCCCCCTGACTGGGCTCGGCGCACAGGGCCACGTGGAGGCACATTGGTCCCGGTTCTAGTTTGAACTGGGACTAATGGGTGGAGGTATTAGTAACAGCCCATTAGTCCCGGTTCATGAACCGGGACTAAAGGCCCTTACGAACTGGGACTATTAGGTGTTTTTCTACTAGTGGCTATGTCGTTTTACCCGCAGTGGCGCCCTCATCATCAACGAGGGTGCCCGCCCCTCCCCGCGCTCTCTCCGCCTGGTCTGGCCGAAGACCGAGCCGGGGCTGCTCCCCGTGAAGCTGAAGCACACGGAGATGGCCACTGCCGACGAGGCCGCCCTCAAGTAGGCGAGGGACGACTACGTCCGCGAGCAGGTGCTCCACCAGCACCAGGCATACGCGGAGCTCCAGGCCCGGCGCAAGGACGCGCGCCGCGCGCGCAGACGCGAGGATGGCGGCGTTGTCGTCCTCGACAGCGACGAGGAGCACGAGGCCGGTCCGACAACCCCGCGCGGGTCGGCGACCCTGGCCTGGGTTCTAGCAGGGACTGTGGCGGCTCCGACGGGGAGCGACACGACGACGACGACGACGACTACACCCGTTTCTACAAGCTCCTTGGCATGTAGAAGGCGGGCGACGGCCATGGCGTAGCAGTAGTTTACATGTTTAGGCGTAGTTCTAGGCATAGTTTAGGCGTACTTTGCATGTTTGTACAAGTTCCTGTGAAATATCGCCGAGTTTGTGCCAGGTCGCTGAGTTTGCACAAATTTGCATGAAAATTCGCCGAGTTTGCGCGATTCTGGCGGGCGGCCTGGGGGCGACGACTGCGACCGTAATCGCCCCAACACGCCAACAAACACCGGTTCGCCCCCAGGCGGCTCTTTTTCGGCGTCCTAGGGGGCCGAACGGCTGGAGATGCTCTGACCCTAGATCCCTGGTCTTCAGGTTGAAGACCCGCTGCGCCAACCACTCCGCCCGACATACTTTCATGGTAGGAAGTAGGTGCATCGCCTACTTGAGGCTACTCGAGCCGTTTTCTTCCAGATTTTGTCCTTTTTTATTATTTTGTTTCTTTTCTTTTTTATTCTCCGTTTTTCTGTTAGTATTTTTCATTCTTTTTTGCATTTTGTTTGTTCTGCTCCAAAATTTTGTTGGGTTTTCTTTCTTCTTGTCAGTTTTTTGTTTTGGTTTTCTCTTTTCTTCTCCATTTTTCATTTTTCTTTTGTGTTTTCTCATATTTGTTTTCTTTTTCACTTCACATTTTTGTACATCTCAAAAACATTTTTGTAACAAGTGATCAACATTTTTTGTATACATGTTCAACACCGTCCGAGTGCTATTTCAACATTTCTCAAATACTTGTTCAACATTTTAATAGTTATTCAACATTTTTTCAAATACTTGGTCAACATTTTCAGATACATGTTCAACATTTTTTAATATCTATTCAATATTTGTCAAATACTTGTTCAACATTTTTAATACTTATTCAATATTTTGAAATACTTGTTCAACATTTTTCAAATTCTTGTTCAACATTTTCATATACACGTTCAACACTTTTTAATACCCTTTCAACAATTTTCAAATTCTTGTTCAATATTTTTTAATACGTATTCATCATTTTTTCAAATGTGTTTTTCAAGAGTGATTTTGTGTGTGTGTGGCACTAGTAGAAAACAGGGCTTTGGTTCATGTCGGGGTAGCCCATTAGTCTCGGTTCAGCTCAGAACCGGGACTCATGGGGGCATAGGTCCCGGTTCGTGAGGCCAGGGGGCCGGCCGGGCCATCGTGGGGCATTGTTTCCGGTTCATCTGGCACCTTTGGTCCCGGTTCAAGGCTCGGACCAGGACCAATGTGCCTCACTCCTGGCCCACCACTATTGGTCCTGGTTGGTGGCTTTAACCGGGACCAAAGGGTGTCCTTTAGTCCTGGTTCCAGCCACGAACCGGGACCAATGATGTGCCTATATATACCCCTTATCCGCGAGCAGAGCAGTGGAGTGCTCTGTTTTTTTGGAAGAGGTGTGTTGTGCTCTAGCTCACTTCCTATGCACATGAGGTGTTTGATGAAATGCCCGAGCCACACTTAAGCTTTCTCCTCTTGAAGCTCCTTGTCCAAACTCCATTTTCCTCGAGATTTGTCTAGGTTTGGCGGTCCGTCCTGTCCCGTCCCCGTCCTCACCGCCGTTGGTCGCCCGCGCCAATCTCGTCGCCTGCACCACCATGGTGAGCCTCTTGATCTTATCTTCTTTCTAAAAGAAAAAAGTTCTTACTTGTATGATTTAGATAGATACTTGTGTAGTTTTCTTACTTATTATTGTTTTTTATTATATAGTGCAATGGTTTTGGTATCCGCCTCCATCAGCCCTCGTCCTGTCTATGATTCGGATGTGGTATATATATATATATATATATATATATATATATTCTTTTATAACTATTAGTTTCATTTAGTGTTTATGACAATTATGTCGAGCAACGTGACATAGATTTTTTATCTAGAAGGTATGTGAACCGGAAATTCCAACCGACCCTATTGTCGAGAGGTTAAATTTAGTTGAAGAATAAAACAATTATTTGAAGGAAAAATTGAAAAAAATTGAGGCGGATAAGATGATATTGGAGTTGCATGTTGCGGATGTCGTCGATAATCACAAGATAAAGATAGATGCAATGCACTTGAAGATTAGAAAGATTAGAAAATATGCCATTCATACTGAGGCTTGGTATCATTATGTCGTTGGATCAATTATTACCTTGGTTGCAGCTATGCTCGCATTTGTTATTGCATTGAAATGTTTTACATAGTTCAATGTATGGTTTAATTAGATGCTCTAGAGAGCTATATGTTGTTCAATGAGAACTATGTATGTACTTTGGGTTTAATATGATGATAAACTTCTATAATTTGGTCACTTATCTATTCATGATGTACACAGAGATGAACCGACAATGGATGTACGGTAACAGATGCACCTCCGAGTACATTAAGGGCGTGAATAATTTCCTCACAGTGGCTGAGGCAAAGAATAAGAATGGTTTTATGTGTTGTCCATGCCCTATATGTGGGAATACAAGGTCTTACTCTGACTCGAAAACCCTTCACACCCACCTTCTTTATAAGGGTTTCATGCCACACTATAATGTTTGGACCAAGAACGGAGAAAGAGGGGTTATGATGGAAGACGAAGAAGAAGAAGAAGATGATGACAACTATGTGCCCCCTGAATACGGTGATGCTGCAACGGGGGAAGCTGAAGATGCTGCAACAAGGGAAGCTGTTGAAGATCAAGAGGAGCCAAATGATGTGCCCGATGATGATCTTCGCCGGGTCATTGTTGATTCAAAGAGAGTGCGAAAGTGAAAAGGAGAAGTTGAAGTTCGATCGCATGTTAGAGGATCACAAAAAAGGGCTGTACCCCAATTGCGAAGATGGCAACACAAAGCTCGGTACCGTACTGGAATTGCTGCAGTGGAAGGCAAAGAATGGTGTGCCTGACAAAGGATTTGAGAAGCTACTGAAAATATTGAAGAAGAAGCTTCCAAAGGATAACGAATTACCCGACAATACGTATGCAGCAAAGAAAGTTGTATGCCTTCTAGGATTGGAGGTGGAGAAGATACATGCATGCCCTAATGACTGCATTCTCTACCGCGGTGCGTACGAGGATTTGAACGCATGCCCGGTATGCGATGCATTGCGGTATAAGATCAGACGAGATGACCCTGGTGATGTTGACTGCATGCGCAACTCAGTGTTGGAGATTATCTTGTTGCTTTATTTCTAAAAAGTTCTTGTTGCTGGAATTCTGAATTGGAATGACTAACTTGACCATTACAATTTTCGCTCTCCCTTTTCCGTGCTAGTAATTTTCGCTCTCCCGTTTCCATGCTAGTATTAGATCAAAGATTAGATCAAAGATTTTTTTTCCTTTGTTGTCTTATTGTGGTATTTTATTGAGTTCTATTACTGTTTAATTCTTTTCTTTAAGATGTTTGTGCACATACATAATAGTTTCTTTCATGACTAGTAGATTTTGGATTTATCTTAGATTTATGATTTGGGGAAATTGATACTGAACTAGCTCTTTAAATTGTACATAATTTCAGGATAGGCAAAGATTCGACATCAAGAGTCACAGTAAGTATTCTTTTACTTGTGTTTGTCTTCATTTAGTGATTTTCCTAAGTTATTACATGGACTAAATTTTTAACTTCCGATGACTATTTCATTTGACAGCATTCCAGAAATTAATTGGTCACTCGGATTTTAGCTGGAGATTTAGAAAATAGTATAACAGAAACATTACGCCAGCAATTAGAGAACAAGGAAGAGGTAGTGTTTTTTATCATCAGGATTACTTGCTTTTTTTATTGTTTGACTTATGGATCTGAAATCTGCATTTTTTATTGTCTGACTTGTGGATCTGAAATCTAAGAATATATTCTACAGGTGAATGTTCATCGGTGTCAACTGTTTCAGCAACTGAATCTCTTTATAAGAAGCAACATGCAACTGAAATTACTTTTGGCGACAATGTTTATCAAGCTGATGAATTTATTATTGAACTATCACACAACCACCTCCAAGATATCGTCGGTCAATTCTACAAAATGAATCAAAGAAAAGGAAATGAAAAGCTGGCTGTGTGTATGGAGCAGATGGAAGAAAAAGGTGTTGTAAGCGAATCAGCCTACAACAAGGGAGATACAAAGTTTCAGGTGCGATTCTTTATTTTTCTATCATTAAGTAATAAGTAATTAACATCTGAGAAGATTTTGGAGGAACAACTCCCACACAAGTGTTGAAGGGATTATTTCAACATGCTGTGCTAGATATCGTCGCTCTAGAGGCGAAGATAGGTCGATATGCACAAGGAGTCAATCCAAAACTCTTGAGAGCACAAGATACAATACATCTTAGATAAGCATACCAAGTTCTATTAAGGGGCTTTCCTTGCTCGAGGTGATGAAAACAAAGGAATCTATGCAAACCTGCAGGTTTCGAAAACATAGAAAGAAAAAAGGGGGGGGTGTTTGGATCACAGCTAATGTAACACTTTTACGGAATTATGAAGAGTGCTTACTGAGAGACTAGGACACGCCAAAACACTTCGTAAACTAATTGACTAGAGTTTTAATAAACTCTCAGATTTCAGTTCTGCAGCAAAGTCTATTTACTCTTACATCGGTAATCATACAGGTAACATATTTTGTTGATTTGTTCACATGAACACATTTAGTGGGGTGAACACTTTCTGAAATTATCTTAAGAAAGTCTGTAGGCCCACCTAGTTAGAGACTTAATTGGTGCCTAATCACAACAGTAAATAGTATCAGCTTGTCAATTGTTAGCTGCAGCCTTCAGGTGTTAGTATGATCAGTTAGTTTGTGAGTCACTGATCTAGGAAATGTCTCAGTTTCAGGCTAATAATAATACAGTGCGAATGGACACAACTAGCAACTACCCTGGTTGTGAGTCACTTATTTAGGAAAACTACCATTCTGCAGCCAAACTCTGCTTTTAGTAGAAGCTGAAACTGTTCTCCTATGACTGGTGGTGTGTGTGTGGGGGGGGGGGGGGGGGGGGGGATTTTAATATAATTATAGGCACCAGACATTGTTTTTGAAGTACATTCTCTATCTGAATATGATGAGAATGAGAGTATACTTTTCTTCTCTCATGATAATATACTACTCTTACAAATGTGCTTGCAAACTTGATGTGCTGTAGTTGTTATACCTTGGTTTTTCTTAATCGCATTGCTTTTAGTAAATGAAATCATACCTGCTTGTTTACGGCTTTGAGACTGTATATATTGGATTCAGTGTCTAGTAATTGCAATTGTTTTCATCAGTATTCAAATAATGGTTGAATTGTTTTCACATGAATCTTGTAGGACTTTGAGCAATATCGCATCAGTGGATTCGAAGAGCTAAATATAGCTGACTTTCATGGTGCCTGTGCTAAATTGAAAGAGGGGAATGTGCTCGTTGGGAATTTTCGAGTCACCACGGATTTCTACAGATTAAAAGCTGATGATGTTTATGACATACCAGCTGATCCAGTTTATGTGATCACCCCAAGCGGGCTGGTATCTTCGCATTGTGTGGTGATTGTGGGATTCGGTGTGACGCCCGAAGGTGAAGGCTACTACGTCTTCCAGAATTCTTATGGGGAAGGCTGGGGATCGGGAGGCTACGGGAGAGTCATTGCCAGGAGCTTGAAGTATCTCTACTCTCCGACACTGTAGCAGCCTTCTAGTAGTTAGCTCAGGGTGATGTGACAGGCATGTCGTAATGTGACTCCACGCTGCAGCAGTCTTCTAACTCGTGGCAATGTGGCCACCACTTATAAATGTAACTCCACGCTCGGCCCGGGGCATATAATTCAGTACAGATAAGATGACCGACCTAAGTACGTTGAGCTTGAAGTATCTCTACTCTCCGACACTGTAGCAGCCTTCTACTAGCTCAGGGTGATGTGGCAGGCATGTCGTAATGTGACTCCACGCTGCAGCAGTCTTCTAACTCGTGGCAATGTGGCCACCACTTGTTGTAAATGTAACTCCACGCTCGGCCCAGGGCATATAATTCAGTACAGATAAGATGACCGACCTAAGTACGTTGAGCTTGAAGTATCTCTACTCTCCGACACTGTAGCAGCCTTCTACTAGCTCAGGGTGATGTGGCAGGCATGTCGTAATGTGACTCCACGCTGCAGCAGTCTTCTAACTCGTGGCAATGTGGCCACCACTTTGTTGTAAATGTAACTCCACGCTCGGCCCGGGTCATATAATTCAGTACAGGTAAGATGACCGACCTAAGTACGTTGAGCTTGAAGTATCTCTACTCTCCGACACTGTAGCAGCCTTCTACTAGCTCAGGGTGATGTGGCAGGCATGTCGTAATGTGACTCCACGCTGCAGCAGTCTTCTAACTCGTGGCAATGTGGCCACCACTTGTTGTAAATGTAACTCCACGCTTGGCCCGGGGCATATAATTCAGTACAGGTAAGATGACCGACCTAAGTACGTTGAGCTTGAAGTATCTCTACTCTCCGACACTGTAGCAGCCTTCTACTAGCTCAGGGTGATGTGGCAGGCATGTCGTAATGTGACTCCACGCTGCAGCAGTCTTCTAACTTGTGGCAATGTGGCCACCACTTGTTGTAAATGTAACTCCACGCTCGGCCCAGGGCATATAATTCAGTACAGATAAGATGACCGACCTAAGTACGTTGAGTGTTGTGTATGATATCGCTTATGATATGTGAGGTTGTGATATACTCCCTACTGTTTCTTGTGATATACTAATATGCACATCTAAGAAAAGGATATGTACTGTATATTTACTTCCTCCGTCCCAAAATATAAGAACGTTTTTAACACTAGCATAGTGTCAAAAACGTTCTTATATTCTGGGACAGAGGGAGTAGTTTGCAGAGGATATTAAATATGCACTGACCAAAACCTTAATCATTATTTGCTGCTTATTAGATCAAACTTGGTCAGAGTGTTGTTTATCAAAAAAAAAAATTGGCTAAGTGGTAGGAACAGGCACAACTAGCCATTATAGCAGCTCTGCTAGAGTTGCTCTAGCAAACGAGTATATATGTAGAGAGAACATAAAGCCACCTTCACTCGGCTGGAACAAGCTATCATCTGTGTGATGTACTACTATGAAACTAAAATACTAAAATAAAATGGTGACAAAAACAGCAGGGGAAAGAAAATGAAATTATATCCTTCACATAGCATTTAAATGAAAATAAATAAAATACATCCACGGTGACTGCAGTCCAAAAACTAAACTCCACTCCCGCGGAGGCGGAGATAGCTGAACTTTATTATACGGACTAATATTCAGCTAAGGAGGTTGGTAGATTCATTCATTCAGATCAGCTCAGCTCAGCTGTTAGATATATTCATCATCACTGCTATCTGGAAGCTCAAAGTCAAGGAAGTTGGTTTCCATGTGGCCGCCCAAGTAGGCAGCGCCGGTGGGATGCATAAGGCCCCTGGCGCGGTGTTTGCAACTGAAACAGGGGCCGTTGTTGTTGGCGTCGGCGTCTTGCAGAGGGATGCAGAGATGAACATCCTCCTCTCCGGCGCGTTCAGGATCCACCTCGGCGAAGAACACGGTGTGCGTGCCATCTGGGCATCTCACCAGGATATTGTAGTGCAAGTAGGCTCTTGGGCATTCAAAGACATAGTTCCTAGCCTTCACTTCCACGAGCTCTAACTCGCTATGCTGAAAGTAACACCAAAGGGAGTGATGAGTGCGTACTACTATATGTTATTTAAAAAAAAAACTAGTAGCAGAAAAAGAAGCCTGAGTAACAACAGTCTCGATTCTTGTAGGTACCTGTATGTTGTTTTGCGTGGCGTACTTGCGGAGCGCGACGTTGAGCAGGAAGCTGCGCTCGCGCTCCTGCCTCCGCCGGGCGCGCTCCTCGCGGGGCGGCGGCTGGGGGATCAGGCTGAGGTGGTGCTTGGAGCCGGCGACGAACGCGTCGCAGAGGTCCTGGACGGTCCACTGCGACCGCCTGGGAATAGGATCGTCCCAGGTCTCCAGCCCGTTGACGTCGTCGCGCTCGCCGAGTTTCGGCGAGGATGGTCGCGTCGAGACCCTCGACGGCATCTTCCCTTGGATCCAAATTAAATCCGCAATCGTTCCTAGTCGGATCCCCTTCCTTCCTATCCTAGACAAAGGAGATACAAAATTCTTCACCTGTAGTAACTAATTGACGAGGGCGCGGCGGGGCGGCTCACAAGGAGGAGCTCGCCGGCGCCGGCCGACGGCTAGGGCAGTTCCCCTCTTCCGCTTTTTCTTTCTTTCTTTCTTTCTTCTTTCACCTCAGCCACGCAAGAAATACCTATGTATACTATACATAATATAGGCAGGGCAGGCCGCCTGGGCCTGCGTCCCAGTTCGATTCGTATAATAATCCTCCTCCAGTTCGATTCGTACTAATTTCCACCTCTCTAACCCTCAAAAAAAAAAAGATCCACCTACACCTCTCGGATTCATCATCAGCCAAAATTTTAAAAACAAAATCACCTAATTTTTTTCTAAACTGTAAAAAAACTCAGTCGGTCCATTGTTTTTCTTTCGTAAATGTATTGAACTAACATCAACTCACAACATTTTTGGCGCGAACGGTCTCAGGTACATCAGATCTCGCGTGCAAATCTGAAATCGTTTGCACCCCATCCCAAGAGAACAACCGAAACGGTTTGCCGCAGCCCAACCACCATCACCACCTAGAGTGAACATCTTGAATTCCCGCGTTTTTATCCATTTTCTAATCCTGAAAAGGTAGTTATGTAGAGAGCATGACATTTTGCCTTTTTTGGCTTTTTTCACATGGCAACTACGCTTGCTATAACATGCATACTTTCATGTTTTTTAGGTTTTACTAATGAAAACGCTGGTTTTAAGCCGACTGATTTTCTCGGCTCATAAGTCACCTCGAACGCTCGACGCGTGGCGACGTGGGTCACCAACCGCTCATCCCCATCGAACCTTTTCTCTTGGCAAACCATCCAGATAGTTTCCTCTCGTCTTCGTCTTCCCATCAACACACGGCATCTCTCTCTTCACATCATGCTCTTGCCACCACCTGTTGGAAATATGCCCTAGAGGCAATAATAAAATGGTTATTATTATATTTTCTTGTTCATGATAATTGTCTGTTGTTCATGCTATAATTGTATTAACCGAAAACCGTAATACATGTGTGAATACATAGACCGTAATATGTCCCTAGTAAGCCTCTAGTTGACTAGCTCGTTGATCAATAGATGGTTGTGGTTTCCTGACCATGGACATTGGATGTCGTTGATAACGGGATCACATCTTTAGGAGAATGATGTGATGGACAATACCCAATCCTAAGCATAGCACGAGATAGTGTAGTTTGTTTGCTAAGAGCTTTTGTAATGTCAAGTATCATTTCCTTAGACCATGAGATTGTGCAAGTCCCGGATACCGTATAAATGCTTTGGGTGTACCAAACGTCACAACATAACTGGGTGGCTATAAAGGTGCACCACAGGTATCTCCGAAAGTGTCTGTTGGGTTGGCACAAATCGAGACTGGGATTTGTCACTCCGTATGACGGAGAGGTTTCTCTGGGCCCACTCGGTAATGCATCATCATAATGAGCTCAATGTGACTAAGGAGTTAGTCACGGGATCATGCGTTACGGAATGAGTAAAGAGACTTGCCGGTAACGAGATTGAACGAGGTATTGGGATACAGACGATCGAATCTCGGGCAAGTAACATACCGGTGGACAAAAGGGAATTGTATACGGGATTGATTGAATCCCCGACATCATGGTTCATCCGATGAGATCATCATGGAACATGTGGGAGCCAACATGGGTATACAGATCCCGCTGTTGGTTATTGGCTGGAGAGATGTCTCGGTCATGTCTGCATGGTTCCCGAACCCGTAGGGTCTACACACTTAAGGTTCTGTGACGCTAGAATTGTTATGGGAAATAGTATGTGGTTATCGACAGTTGTCCGGAGTCCTGGATGAGATCCCGGACGTCACGAGGAGTTCCAAAATAGTCCGGAGATGAAGATTTATATATGGGAAGTCCTTATTCGGTCGTCGGAAGTGTTCGGGGGTTACTGGTACTGTACCGGGACCACCGAAGGGGTTCCGGGGGTCCACCGGGAGGGTCCACCTGCCCCGGAGGGCCCTATGGTCTGAATATGGAGGGGGACCAGCCCCTAGGTGGGATGGGCGCCAACTCCCCCTAGGGCCCATGCGCCTAGGGTTGGGGGAAACCTTAAGGGGGGGTGGGCGCCCCAGCTAGCTTAGGGGGCAAGCCTCCCCCTTGCCCCCCAGATGGGATCTAAGGGGGCCGGCCCCCTCTCCCCTTCCCCTATAAATAGTGGGGGGTGGGACGGCTGCCACACCCCTTCCCCTGGCGCAACCCCTCACTACTAGGGAAAAGCTTATACACAGAAAGTTACTAGTAGCGAGGGTTTTTAAACCTCGCTACTACTAAGTTGATAGCAGTAGCTCGGGTTTTTAACCCTCGCTACTACTAAGCGGTCTCTACTGTGCCCCCCGGGACAATGCCATAGTAGTAGCGTGGGTTTTTAACACTCACTACTACTAAGTTTGATAGCAGTAGCGTTTGTTTTTAGCCCTCGCTACTACTAAGTGGTGCCATAGTAGTAGTGAGGGGTAAAAACCCGTGCTACTACTAAAGGTCCGATTTTCAAACTCTACCCCCCCCCAGGATCGCCTTTTCAATTTTTTAAAAAATAAAAGAAAATGATGAAAATGTCAAAAAAATAAAAGAAAATAAGTTTCCCATGTGATATGTGGTCTAGTTGTTGGGAAAATTTGCAAATATGAATTTCCACTTTATTTGCAAAATCTCTTGAGAATTTGTAAAAATGGGCATAACTTTTGCATACTAACTCGGATGAAAAAGTTTTTTATATGAAAAATCATCTACTCGAAAAGTCACATCCAAATTTTACTGGGGGAACCCCGTTAAACATTTTTAAAATCCTCAAAAACCTAACAAAAAAAAGTTACGGGGCTTTTAAGATCTGGAGGCAAAAAAAATCATCAAATTTCAGTTTTTTTTAATTTTTGTTAAATCTGGTCAAACTATGGTCAACCTAATTATTCAAGAATATTAGTGTTACTAAATAATTATTTTAGTTTTGTTGAATTTTGGTCAAATCTGGTCAAACTGTGGTCAAACTGTGGTCAAACTAATTATTCAAGAAATATTAGTGTTACTAATTTTTTAGAACAATAGTTTCAAACTCAAACAGTGAAATGTGTGACTTCATGCTCAAGCTAAATTCCTGAGGTTAATAGGTTTGACATCTTACTATTGTCAGAAAAACAACAAGTGCAGACTTGGAAACGAGGGAGAATAGAACCCAGAAGTTAAGCGAGCTCAGGCTGGAGTAGTGAGAGGATGGGTGACCGTTCGGGAAGTTAGATGATTTGGAATGATGAGGGGTGATTGGAGATTAAATTGAGCAGCGATGAGGGGTGATTAGAGATTTGAGGTTAAAATAATTCAGAAATTTGAAAATTAGGGGAAAAAATCGAAATATTTTTTCGAAAAAATTCAAAATAAAAAAAATCAGAGATTAGAGATTAGTAGTAGCGCGGGTTTTTACCCACGCTACTACTAACGGACGTATTAGTAGCGCCGGCCCCCGCGCTACTAATAGGCCCAAAACCCGCGCTGCTGCTAGGCTTTTCCCTAGTAGTGCCTCCCTCCCCAACACCTCTTCCTCCTCCGTAGAGCTTGGCGGAGCCCTGCAGAAATACCACAAGCTCCACCACCACACCGTCGTGCTGCCAGAGTTCTCCCTCAATTTCTCCTCTCCCCTTGCTGGATCAAGAAGGAGATGTCTCTGGGCTGTACGTGTGTTGAACACGGAGGCGCCGTCCGTTTGGCGCTAGATCAGATCTTCCGTGATTTGAATCGCGGCGAGTATGACTCCATCATCCGCGTTCTTATAACGCTTCCGCTTAGCGTTCTTCAAAGGTATGAAGATGCAGTCCCTTTCTCTCTTGTTGCTAGAATCTCCTAGATTGATCTTGGTGATACGTAGGAAAATTTTGAATTATTGCTACGTTCCCCAATAGTGGCATCAGAGCTAGGTCAATGCGTAGATTCTATGCACGAGTAGAACACAAGTAGTTGTGGGCGTTGGTTTCTTCAATTTGCTTACCATTACTAGTCCTATCTTGATTCGGTGGATTGTGGGATGAAGCGGCCCGGACCGACCTTACACATACGCTTACGTGAGACAGGTTCCACCGACTGACATGCATTTGTTGCATAAGGTGGCTAGCGGGTGTCTGCCTCTCCCACCTTATCGGATCGGATTCGATGAAAAGGGTCCTTATGAAGGGTAAATAGCAATTGGCATACCACCGTTGTGGCTTTTGCGTAGGTAAGAAACGTTCTTGCTAGAAACCCATAGCAGCCACGTAAAACATGCAACACCAATTAGAGGACGTCTAACTTGTTTTTGCAGGGTATGCTATGTGATGTGATATGGCCAAAAGGATGTGATGAATTATATATGTGATGTATGAGATTGATCATGTTCTTGTTATAGGAATCACGACTTGCATGTCGATGAGTATGACAACCGGCAGGAGCCATAGGAGTTGTCTTAATTTATTGTATGACCTACATGTCAATGAGAACGCCATGTAATTACTTTACTTTATTGCTAACCGTTAGCCATAGTAGTAGAAGTAATAGTTGGTGAGACAACTTCATGAAGACACGATGATGGAGATCATGATGATGGAGATCATGGTGTCATGTCGGTGACGAAGGTGATCATGCCGCGCCTCAAAGATGGAGATCAAAGGTGCAAAATGATGTTGGCCATATCATGTCACTTTATGATTTGCATGTGATGTTTGTCATGTTTACATCTTATTTGCTTAGAACGATGGTAGCATAAATAAGATGATCCCTCACTAAAATTTCAAGAAAGTGTTCCCCCTAACTATGCACCGTTGCTAAGCTTTGTTGTTTCGAAGCAGCATGTGATGATCGGGTGTGATAGATTCTAACGTTCACATACAACGGGTGTAAGCCAGATTTACACATGCAAAACACTTAGGTTGACTTGACGAGCCTAGCATGTACCGACATGGCCTCGGAACACGAGAGATCGAAAGGTCGAACATGAGTCGTATATCATATATGATTAACATGGAGATGTTCACCGATGATGACTAGTCCGTCTCACGTGATGATCGAACACGGCCTAGTTGAGTCGGATCATGTATCACTTAGATGACTAGAGGGATGTCTATCTGAGTGGGAGTTCATTAAAAAATTGATTAGATGAACTTAATTATCGTGAACATAGTCTAAAATATCTTTACAGTATGTCTTATAGATAAAATGGCCCATGTTAATGTTGCCCTCAACTTCAACGTGTTCCTAGAGAAAACCAAACTAAAAGACGATGGTAGCAACTATACGGACTGGGTCCAAAAGTTGAGGATCATCCTCATAGCTGCCAAGAAAGTGTTGGGGAACATTGCAGAAAATTAAAACTTTTCCTACGGTTTCACCAAGATCCATCTATGAGTTCATCTAAGCAAAGAGTCATGGGAGAGAGATTGCATCTACATACCACTTTGTAGATCGCGTGCGGAAGCGTTCAAGAGAATGGTGATGATGGAGTCGTACTCACCGTGATCCAAATCACCGATGACCAAGTGTCGAACGGACATCACCTCCACGTTCAACACACGTACGAAGCGGATGACGTCTCCTCCTTCTTGATCTAGCAAGGGGGAAGGAGAGGTTGATGATGATCCAGCAGCACAACGGCGTGGTGGTGGATGCAGCAGAACTCCGGCAGGGCTTCGCCAAGCTGCTGCGAGAGGAGGACGAGGTGTAGCAGGGGGAGGGAGGCGCCAAGACTTGGGTGCGGCTGCCCCCCTGCCCTCCTTTATATAGGCCCCTAGGGGGGGCGCCGGCCTTGGGAGATGCAATCTCCCAAGGGGGCGGCGGCCAGGGGGGGTGGAGTGCCCCCCAAGGCAAGTGGTGCGCCCCCCACCTAGGGTTTCCAACCCTAGGCGCAGGGGGCCCAAGGGGGGGCGCACCAGCCCACTAGGGGCTGGTTCCCCTCCCACTTCAGCCCACGGGGCCCTCCGGGATAGGTGGCCCCACCCGGTGGACCCCCGGGACCCTTCCGGTGGTCCCGGTACAATACCGGGTGACCCCGAAACTTTCCCGATGGCCCAAACAGCACTTCCTATATAGTTTTCTTTACCTCCAGACCATTCCGGAACTCCTCGTGACGTCCGGGATCTCATCCGGGACTCCGAACAACATTCGGTTTGCTGCATACTCATATTCATACAACCCTAGCGTCACCGAACCTTAAGTGTGTAGACCATACGGGTTCGGGAGACATGCAGACATGACCGGGACAGCTCTCCGGTCAATAACCAACGGCAGGATCTGGATACCCATGTTGGCTCCCACATACTCCTCGATGATCTCATCGGATGAACCACGATGTCGAGGGTTCAAGCAACCCCGTATACTATTCCCTTTGTCAGACGATATGTTACTTGCCCGAGACTCGATCGTCGTTATCCCAATACCTCGTTCAGTCTCGTTACCGGCAAGGCACTTTACTCGTACCGTAATGCATGATCCCGTGACCAGACACTTGATCACTTTGAGCTCATTATGATGATGCACTACCGAGTGGGCCCAGTGATACCTCTCCGTAACACGGAGTGACAAATCCCAGTCTCGATCCGTGTCAACCCAACAGACACTTTCGGAGATACCTATAGTGCACCTTTATAGTCACCCAGTTACGTTGTGACGTTCGATACACCCAAAGCACTCCTACGTTATCCGGGAGTTACACGATCTCATGGTCTAAGGAAGAGATACTTGACATTGGAAAAGCTCTAGCAAAACGAACTACACGATCTTGTGCTATGCTTAGGAATGGGTATTGTCCATCACATCATTCTCCTAATGATGTGATCCCGTTGTCAACGACATCTAATGTCCATAGTCAGGAAACCATGACTATCTGTTGACCAACGAGCTAGTCAACTAGAGGCTTACTAGGGACGTATTGTGGTCTATGTATTCACACGTGTATTACGATTTCCGGATAATACAATTATAGCATGAATAAAAGACAATTATCATGAACAAGGAAATATAATAATAATCCTTTTATTATTGCCTCTAGGGCATATTTCCAACAGTCTCCCACTTGCACTAGAGTCAATAATCTAGTTACATTGTGATGAATCGAACACCCATAGAGTTCTGGTGTTGATCATGTTTTGCTCGCGAGAGAGGTTTAGTCAACGGATCTGCGACATTCAGATCCGTATGTACTTTGCAAATATCTATGTCTCCATCTTGAACATTTTCACGGATGGAGTTGAAGCGACGCTTGATGTGCCTGGTCTTCTTGTGAAACCTGGGCTCCTTGGCAAGGGCAATAGCTCCAGTGTTGTCACAGAAGAGTTTGATCGGCCCCGACGCATTGGGTATGACTCCTAGGTCGGTGATGAACTCCTTCACCCAAATTGCTTCATGCGCTGCCTCCGAGGCTGCCATGTACTCCGCTTCACATGTAGATCCCGCCACGACGCTCTGCTTGCAGCTGCACCAGCTTACTGCTCCACCATTCAACATATACACGTATCCGGTTTGTGACTTAGAGTCATCCAGATCTGTGTCGAAGCTAGCATCGACGTAACCCTTTACGATGAGCTCTTCGTCACCTCCATAAACGAGAAACATGTCCTTTGTCCTTTTCAGGTACTTCAGGATATTCTTGACCGCTGTCCAGTGTTCCTTGCCGGGATTACTTTGGTACCTTCCTACCAAACTTACGGCAAGGTTTACATCAGGTCTGGTACACATCATGGCATACATAATAGATCCTATGGCTGAGGCATAGGGGATGACGCTCATCTCTTCTTTATCTTTTGCCGTGGTCGGGCATTGAGCCGAGCTCAATCTCACACCTTGCAGTACAGGCAAGAACCCTTTCTTGGACTGATCCATTTTGAACTTCTTCAAAATCTTATCAAGGTATGTGCTTTGTGAAAGACCTATGAGGCGTCTCGATCTATCCCTATAGATCTTGATGCCTAATATGTAAGCAGCTTCCCCAAGGTCCTTCATTGAAAAACACTTATTCAAGTAGGCCTTAATGCTGTCCAAGAATTCTATATCATTTCCCATCAAAAGTATGTCATCTACATATAATATGAGAAATGCTACAGAGCTCCCACTCACTTTCTTGTAAACGCAGGCTTCTCCATAAGTCTGCATAAACCCAAACGCTTTGATCATCTCATCAAAGCGAATGTTCCAACTCCTAGATGCTTGCACCAGCCCATAAATGGATCGCTGGAGCTTGCACACTTTGTTAGCATTCTTAGGATCGACAAAACCTTCCGGCTGCATCATATACAGCTCTTCCTTAAGATAGCCGTTAAGGAATGCCGTTTTGACGTCCATCTGCCATATCTCATAATCATAGTATGCGGCAATTGCTAACATGATTCGGACGGACTTCAGCTTCGCTACGGGAGAGAAAGTCTCATCGTAGTCAACCCCTTGAACTTGTCGATAACCCTTAGCGACAAGTCGAGCTTTATAGATGGTAACATTACCATCCGCGTCCGTCTTCTTCTTAAAGATCCATTTGTTTTCTATCGCTCGCCGATCATCGGGCAAGTCTGTCAAAGTCCATACTTTGTTTTCATACATGGATTCTATCTCGGATTGCATGGCTTCTAGCCATTTGTTGGAATCTGGGCCCGCCATCGCTTCTTCATAGTTCGAAGGTTCACCGTTGTCTAACAACATGATTTCCAGGACAGGGTTGCCATACCACTCTGGTGTGGAACGTGTCCTTGTGGACCTACGAAGTTCAGTAGCAACTTGATCAGAAGTACCTTGATCATCATCATTAATTTCCTCTCCAGTCGGTGTAGGCACCACAGGAACGTTTTCCTGAGCTGCACTACTTTCCGGTTCAAGAGGTAGTACTTCATCGAGTTCTACTTTCCTCCCACTTACTCCTTTCGAGAGAAACTCTTTTTCCAGAAAGGATCCGTTCTTGGCAACAAAGATCTTGCCCTCAGATCTTAAGTAGAAGGTATACCCAATGGTTTCCTTAGGGTATCCTATGAAGACGCATTTTTCCGACTTGGGTTCGAGCTTTTCAGGTTGAAGTTTCTTGACATAAGCATCGCATCCCCAAACTTTTAGAAACGACAGCTTAGGTTTCTTCCCAAACCATAATTCATACGGTGTCGTCTCAACAGATTTAGACGGTGCCCTATTTAAAGTGAATGTAGCTGTCTCTAGAGCGTATCCCCAAAATGATAGCGGTAAATCGGTAAGAGACATCATAGATCGCACCATATCCAATAGAGTGCGATTACGACGTTCGGACACACCGTTACGCTGAGGTGTTCCAGGCGGCGTGAGTTGTGAAACGATTCCACATTTTCTTAAGTGTGTACCAAATTCGTGACTTAAATATTATCCTCCATGATCTGATCGTAAGAATTTTATCTTCCGGTCACGCCATATCTACTCAAGTCATCAGTGAGAGTGAGAACATAACGATATCCTCCGCGAGCCTCAACGCTCATTGGACCAGACACATTAGTATGTATGATTTCCAATAAGTTGGTTGCTCGCTCCATTGTTCCGGAGAACGGGGTCTTGGTCATTTTGCCCATGAGGCATGGTTCGCATGTGTCAAATGATTCATAATCTAGAGACTCTAAAAGTCCATCAGCATGGAGCTTATTCATGCGCTTGACACCAATGTGACCAAGGCGGCAGTGCCACGAGTATGTGGGACTATCGTTATCAACTTTACATCTTTTGGTATTCACACTATGAATATGTGTAACATTACGTTCGAGATTCATTAAGAATAAACCATTGACCATCGGGGCATGACCATAAAACATATCTCTCATATAAATAGAACAACCATTATTCTAGGATTTAAATGAGTAGCCATCTCGTATCAAACGAGATCCATAACAATGTTCATGCTCAAACTTGGCACTAAATAACAATTATTGAGGTTTAAAACTAATCCCGTAGGTAAATGTAGAGGTAGCGTGCCGACGGCGATCACATCGACCTTGGAACCATTCCCGGCGCGCATCGTCACCTCGTCCTTCGCCAGTCTCCGCTTATTCCGCAGCTCCTGCTGTGAGTTACAAATGTGAGCAACGGCACCGGTATCAAATACCTAGGAGTTACTACGAGTACTGGTAAGGTACGCATCAATTACATGTATATCAAATATACCTTTAGTGTTGCCGGCCTTCTTGTCCGCTAAGTATTTGGGGCAGTTCCGCTTCCAGTGTCCCTTCCCTTTGCAATAAAAGCACTCAGTCTCAGGCTTGGGTCCATTCTTTGACTTCTTCCCGGCAACTGGCTTACCGGGCGCGACAACATCTTTGCCGTCCTTCTTGAAGTTCTTCTTACCCTTGCCCTTCTTGAACTTAGTGGTCTTATTGACCATCAACACTTGATGTTCTTTCTTGATTTCAACCTCTGCTGACTTCAGCATTGAAAATACCTCAGGAATGGTCTTCACCATCCCCTGCATATTGTAGTTCAGCACAAAGCTCTTGTAGCTTGGTGGGAGCAACTGAAGGATTCTGTCAATGACCGCCTCGTCCGGGAGGTTGATCTCCAGCTGGGACAGGCGGTTGTGCAACCCAGACATTTTGAGTATTTGCTCACTGACAGAACTGTTTTCCTCCATCTTACAACTATAGAACTTGTCGGAGACTTCATATCTCTCGACCCGGGCATGAGCTTGGAAATCCATTTTCAGCTCCTCGAACATCTCATATGCTCCGTGTTTCTCAAAATGCTTTTGGAGCCCCGGTTCTAAGCTGTAAAGCATGCTGCACTGAACGAGGGAGTAATCATCAGCACGTGATTGCCAAGTGTTCATAACGTCTTGGTTCTCTGGGATGGGTGCTTCACCTAGCGGTGCATCTAGGACATAATCTTTCTTGGCTGCTATGAGGATGATCCTCAGGTTCCGGACCCAGTCCGAATAGTTGCTGCCACCATCTTTCAGCTTGGTTTTCTCTAGGAATGCGTTGAAGTTCATGTTGACATGAGCGTTGCCATTTGATCTACAAGACATATTTTGCAAAGACTTTAGACTAAGTTCATGATAATTAAGTTCATCTAATCAAATTATTTAATGAACTCCCACTCAGATTGACATCCCTCTAGTCATCTAAGTGTCACATGATCCGAGTCGACTAGGCCGTGTCCGATCATCACGTGAGACGGACTAGTCATCATTGGTGAACATCTCCATGTTGATCGTATCTTCCATACGACTCATGTTCGACCTTTCGGTCTCTTGTGTTTCGAGGCCATGTCTGTACATGCTAGGCTCGTCAAGTTAACCCTAAATGTTTCTGCATGTGTAAAACTGTCTTACATCCGTTGTATGTGAACGTAAGGATCTATCACACCCGATCATCACGTGGTGCTTCGAAACGACGAACTTTAGCAACGGCGCACAGTTAGGGGGAACACTTTCTTGAAATTATTATAAGGGATCATCTTATTTACTACCGTCGTTCTAAGTAAACAAGATGCATAAACATAATAAACATCACATGCAATTATATAATAGTGACATGATATGTCCAATATCATATAGCTCCTTTGATCTCCATCTTCGGGGCTCCATGATCATCTTCGTCACCAGCATGACACCATGATCTCCATCATCATGATCTCCATCATTGTGTCTTCATGAAGTTGTCATGCCAATGACTACTTCTACTTCTATGGCTAACGCGTTTAGCAATAAAGTAAAGTAATTTACATGGCGTTCTTCAATGACACGCAGGTCATACAAAAAATAAAGACAACTCCTATGGCTCCTGCCGGTTGTCATACTCATCGACATGCAAGTCGTGATTCCTATTACATGAACATGATCTCATACATCACAATATATCATTCATCATTCATCACAACTTCTGGCCATATCACATCACATGGCAATTGCTGCAAAAACAAGTTAGACGTCCTCTAATTGTTGTTGCATCTTTTACGTGGATGCAATTGGGTTCTAGCAAGAACATTTTCTTACCTACGAATAACCACAATGTGATTTTGTCAACTTCTATTTACTCTTCATAAGGACCCTTTTCATCTAATCCGCTCCAACTAAAGTAGGAGAGACAGACACCCGCTAGCCATATTATGCAACTAGTGCATGTCAGTCGGTGGAACCTATCTCACGTAAGCGTACGTGTAAGGTCGGTCTGGGCCGCTTCATCCCACAATACCGCTGAAGCAAGAAAAGACTAGTAGCGGCAAGCAAGTTGAAAAGATCTACGCCCACAACAAAATTGTGTTCTACTCGTGCAATAGAGAACTACGCATAGACCTAGCTCATGATGCCACTGTTGGGGAACATTGCAGAAAATTAAAATTTTTCCTACGGTTTCACCAAGATCCATCTATGAGTTCATCTAAGAAATGAGTCATGGGAGAGAGATTGCATATACATACCACTTTGTAGATCGCGTGCGGAAGCGTTCAAGAGAATGGTGATGATGGAGTCGTACTCGCCGTGATCCAAATCACCGATGACCAAGTACCGAACGGACAGGACCTCCGTGTTCAACACACGTACGAAGCGGATGACGTCTCCTCCTTCTTGATCCAGCAAGGGGGAAGGAGAGGTTGATGATGATCCAGCAGCACAACGGCGTGGTGGTGGATGCAGCATAACTCCGGCAGGGCTTCGCCAAGCTGCTGCGGGAGGAGGACGAGGTGTAGCAGGGGGAGGGAGGCGCCAAGACTTGGGTGCAGCTGCCCCCCTGCCCTCCTTTATATAGGCCCCCAGGGGGCGCCAGCCCTGGGAGATGCAATCTCCCAAGGGGGCGGCGGCCAGGGGGGGGGGTGGAGTGCCCCCCAAGGCAAGTGGTGCGCCCCCCACCTAGGGTTTCCAACCCTAGGCGCAGGGGGGGACCAAGGGGGGCGCACCAGCCCACTAGGGGCTGGTTCCCCTCCCACTTCAGCCCACGGGGCCCTCCGGGATAGGTGGCCCCACCCGGTGGACCCCCAGGACCCTTCCGGTGGTCCCGGTACAATACCGGGTGACCCCGAAACTTTCCCGATGGCCGAAACATCACTTCCTATATAGTTTTCTTTACCTCCGGACCATTCCGGAACTCCTCATGACGTCCGGGATCTCATCCGAGACTCCGAACAACATTCAGTTTGCTGCATACTCATATTCATACAACCCTAGCGTCACCGAACCTTAAGTGTGTAGACCCTACGGGTTCGGGAGACATGCAGACATGATCGAGACAGCTCTCCGGTCAATAACCAACAGCAGGATCTGGATACCCATCTTGGCTCCCACATACTCCTCGATGATCTCATCGGATGAACCACGATGTCGAGGGTTCAAGCAACCCCGTATACTATTCCCTTTGTCAGACGGTATGTTACTTGCCCGAGACTCGATCGTCGTTATCCCAATACCTCGTTCAGTCTCGTTACCGGCAAGTCACTTTACTCGTACCGTAATGCATGATCCCGTGACCAGACACTTGGTCACTTTGAGCTCATTATGATGATGCACTACCGAGTGGGCCCAGTGATACCTCTCCGTAACACGGAGTGACAAATCCCAGTCTCGATCCGTGTCAACCCAACAGACACTTTTGGAGATACCTGTAGTGCACCTTTATAGTCACCCAATTACGTTGTGACGTTTGGTACACCCAAAGCACTCCTACGGTATCCGGGAGTTACACGATCTCATGGTCTAAGGAAGAGATACTTGACATTGGAAAAGCTCTAGCAAAATGAACTACATGATCTTGTGCTATGCTTAGGAATGGGTCTTGTCCATCACATCATTCTCCTAATGATGTGATCCCGTTGTCAATGACATCTAATGTCCATAGTCAAGAAACCATGACTATCTGTTGACCAACGAGCTAGTCAACTAGAGGCTTACTAGGGACGTATTGTGGTCTATGTATTCACACGTGTATTACGATTTCCGGATAATAGAATTATAGCATGAATAAAAGACAATTATCATGAACAAGGAAATATAATAATAATCCTTTTATTATTGCCTCTAGGGCATATTTCCAACAGAAAGCATATGTCCTTGAAGCACAGCTAGGTGACGCACCTATTTTCCCTGCAACTCAAGACGTTATGAACGCTTGGCAGTCACGTAGTGATGATTACTCCCTGGTTCAGTGCGGCATGCTTTACAGCTTAGAACCGGGGCTCCAAAAGCGTTTTGAGCAACACAGAGCATATGAAATGTTCCAAGAGCTGAAAATGGTTTTCCAAGCTCATGTCCGGGTCGAGAGATATGAAGTCTCGGACAAGTTCTACAGTTGTAAGATGGAGGAAGATAGTTCTGTCAGTGAGCATATACTCACTATGTCTGGGTTGCACAACCGTTTATCTCAGCTCGAAGTTAATCTTCCAGATGACTCGGTCATTGACAAGATCCTCCAGTCGCTTCCACCTAGCTACAAGAGCTTTGTGATGAACTACAATATGAAAGGGATGGGGAAGTCCATTCCTGAGTTATATTCAATGCTGAAATCATCGGAGGAGGAAATCAAAAAGGAACATCAAGTGTTGATGGTGAATAAGACCACTAGTTTCAAGAAAGGCAAGGGTAAAAAGAACTTCAAGAAGGATGGCAAGGGAGTTGCCGTGCCCGGCAAATCAGTTGCCGGGAAGAAGCCAAACAATGGACCCAAGCTCGAGATTCAGTGCTTTTATTGGAAGGGAAATGGTCACTTGAAGCGGAACTTCCCCAAGTACTTAGCGGATAAGAAGGCCGGCAACACCAAAGGTATATGTGATATACATGTTATTGATGTGTACCTTACCAGCGCTCGTAGTAGCTCCTAGGGGTATTTGATATCAGTGCGGTTGCTCATATTTGTAACTCAAAACAGGAGCTGTGGAATAAGCGGAGACTGGCGAAGGACAAGGTGACGATGCGCATCAGGAATGGTTCCAAGGTCGATGTGATTGCCGTCGGCACGCTACCTCTACATTTACATATGGGATTAGTTTTAAACCTCAATAATTGTTATTTAGTACCAGCTTTAAGCATGAACATTGTATCTGGATCTCGTTTAATGCGAGATGGCTACTCATTTAAATCCGAGAATAATGGTTGTTCCATTTATATGAGAGATATGTTTTATGGTCATGCCCCACTGGTCAATGGTTTATTTTTATTAAATCTTGAACGTGATGTTACACATATTCATAGTCTGAATACCAAAAGATGTAAGATTGATAATGATAGTCCCGCATACTTGTGGCACTGCCGCCTTGGTCACATTGGTGTCAAACGCATGAAGAAACACCATGCAGATGGACTTTTAGAGTCTCTTGATTATGAATCATTTGACACGTGCGAACCATGCCTCATGGGCAACATTACCAAGACTCCGTTCTCTCGAACAATGGAGAGAGCGACCAACTTGTTGGAAATAATACATACTGATGTGTGCGGTCCAATGAGCATTGAGGCTCACGGTGGCTATCGTTATGTTCTCTCCCTCACTGATGACTTGAGTAGATATGGGTATATCTGCTTAATGAAACACATGTCTGAGACTTTTGAAAAGTTCAAGGAATTTCAGAGTGAGGTAGAGAATCAACGTGACAAGAAAATAAAGTTCTTACGATCAGATCGTGAAGGAGAATATTCGAGTCATGAGTTTTTTCAACACTTAAGGAAATGTGGAATTGTTTCACAACTCACGCCGCCTGGAACACCTCAGCTTAATGGTGTGTCTGAACGTCGTAATCACACTCTATTGGATATGGTGCGATCTATGATGTCTCTTACCGATTTACAGCTATCATTTTGGGGTTATGCTTTAGAGACAGCCGCATTCACTTTAAATAGGGCACCGTCTAAATCCGTCGAGATGACACCGTATGAATTATGGTTTGGGAAGAAACCTAAGCTGTTGTTTCTAAAAGTTTGGGGATGCGATGCTTATGTCAAGAAACTTCAACCTGAAAGCTCGAACCCAAGTCGGAAAAGTGTGTCTTCATAGGATACCCTAAGGAAACCATTGGGTACACCTTCTACCTCAGATCCGAAGGCAAGATCTTTGTTGCCAAGAATGGATCCTTTCTAGAGAAAGAGTTTCTATCGAAAGAAGTAAGTGGGAGGAAAGTAGAACTTGATGAAGTACTGCCTCTTGAACCGGAAAGTAGCGCAGCTTAGGAAGATGTTTCTATGGTTCCTGCACCGACTAGAGAGGAAGTTAATGATGATGATCATGAAACTTCAGATCAAGTTAGTATTGAACTTCGTAGGTCCACAAGGACACGTTCCACACCAGAATGGTATGGCAACCCAGTCCTGGAAATCATGTTGTTAGACAACGGTGAACCTTCGAACTATGAAGAAGCGATGGCGGGCCCGGATTCCAACAAATGGCTTGAAGCCATGAAATCCGAGATAGGATCCATGTATGAAAACAAAGTATGGACTTTGATAGACTTGCCCGATGATCGACAAGCCATAGAAAATAAGTGGATCTTTAAGAAGAAGATTGACACGGATGGTAATGTGACCATCTATAAGGCTTGGCTTGTCGCTAAGGGTTATCAACAAGTTCAAGGGGCTGACTACGATGAGACATTCTCACCGGTAGCGAAGCTGAAGTCCGTCCGAATCATGCCAGCAGTTGCCGCATTCTATGATTATGAGATATGGCAAATGGACGTCAAAACGACATTCCTTAATGGTTTCCTTAAGGAAGAGTTGTATATGATGCATCTAGAAGGCTTTGTCGATCCTAAGAATGCTGACAAGGTGTGCAAGCTCCAGTGCTCAATCTATGGGCTGGTGCAAGCATCTCGGAGTTGGAACATTCGCTTTGATGAAATGATCAAAGCATTTGGGTTTATGCAGACTTATGGAGAAGCCTGTGTTTACAAGAAAGTGAGTGGGAGCTCTTTAGCATTTCTCATATTATACGTGGATGACATACTATTGATGGGAAATGATATAGAACTTTTGGAAAGCATAAAGGCCTACTTGAATAAGTGTTTTTCAATGAAGGACCTTGGAGAAGCTGCTTACATATTAGGCATCAAGATCTATAGAGATAGATCAAGACGCCTCATCGGTCTTTCACAAAGCACATACCTTGATAAGATATTGAAGAAGTTCAATATGGATCAGTCCAAGAAGGGGTTCTTGCCTGTATTGCAAGGTGTGAAATTGAGTACGGCACAATGCCCGACCTCGGCAGAAGATAGAGAAAAGATGAGTGTCATCCCCTATGCCTCAGCCGCAGGGTCTATTATGTATGCCATATTGTGTACCAGGCCTGATGTGAACCTTGCCGTAAGTTTGGTAGGGAGGTACAAAAGTAATCCCGACATGGAACACTGGACAACGATCAAGAATATCCTAAAGTACTTGAAAAGGACTAAGGATATGTTTCTCGTTTATGGAGGTGATGAAGAGCTCGTCGTAAAGGGTTACGTCGATGCTAGCTTCAACACAGATCTGGATGACTCCAAGTCACAAACCGGATACATGTACATTTTGAATGGTGGGGTAGTCAGCTGGTGCAGTTGCAAGCAAAGTGTCATGGCGGGATCCACATGTGAAGCGGAATACATGGCAGCCTCGGAGGTAGCACATGAAGCAATCTGGATGAAGGAGTTCATCACTGACCTAGGAGTTATTCCCAATGCGTCGGGCCCGATGACTCTCTTCTGTGACAACACTGGAGCTATTGCCCTTGCAAAGGAGCTCAGGTTTCACAAAAAGACCAGGCATATCAAGTGTCGCTTCAACTCCATTCGTGAAAATGTTCAAGATGGAGACATAGATATTTGTAAAGTGCATACAGATCTGAAATGTCGCAGATCCGTTGACTAAACCTCTTCCAAGAGCAAAACATGATCAAGACCAAAATTCTATGGGTGTTCGAATCATCACAATGTAACTAGATTATTGACTCTAGTGCAAGTGCGAGACTGTTGGAAATATGCCCTAGAGGCAATAATAAAATGGTTATTATTATATTTCCTTGTTCATGATAATTGTCTGTTGTTCATGCTATAATTGTATTAACCAGAAACCATAATGCACGTGTGAATACATAGACCATAATATGTCCCTAGTAAGCCTCTAGTTGACTAGCTTGTTGATCAATAGATGGTTTTGGTTTCCTGACCATGGACATTGGATGTCGTTGGTAACGGGATCACATCATTAGGAGAATGATGTGACGGACAAGCACTACAAAAAAAATACACTTTCGTGATGATACGTGTTTGTCACAGTAGGTCGCGTTCTTTGTCATGCATGTACATCCATGACGATTTTATGACAGAATCAAGATAGTCATACCTGTGCTGTCGTAGAAGTGTTACATGACATTACCAAAATTATCATCACAGAAGTGTCCACTTCCATGACGATAAATCGCGCGTCACAGAAGTGCTTTCGTCAAGGGTGACCGACACGTGGCATCCACCGTAACAGAATGCCGTTAAGCTATCGGGTCGGGTTTTGGATCCGATAACCCGTTAACAGCCCTGACCAAAGGGGACTTTCCATGTGTAAAATCATCATTGGCTGGAGGAAACACGTGTCGACTCACCGTTGGGACAGATGTCATCCGCTCATTGGACTGAAGGCGCCTATGATACGGCGACACATGGCACGACCCAACAGAGGCCCATTCCTGTGAAAAGTCCGGCCCATTTGACTTGGTCAAAAGGTACCGGGCCGGCCCACGGAAAGCCTGTTAACGACCTGTTCGCATATAGCCTATTTACAGCCTGCTAACCAGGGCCCGTTATGCCCTATCCGAATTAGGCCTAGTAGCGTCATCTGGGCCGTCCAATATGATTCCAGCCCATTTTAACTTCCGGTCCATGTGTGGCCCATGACTTCTTTCGGCCCATATGAGGCCCTTGGTAACTCTTGGCCCATTAACGGACCGTGGTGAAACTGGACTGTAATGAACAGTGTATCACTTCATACCCATTAACGGCCCGTTATTCCATTGGGCTGTTTCTGTTGGGGAACGTAGCAGAAATTCAAAATTTTCCTACGAGTCACCAAGATCTATCTATGGGGAGACTAGAAACGAGGGGAAGGAGAGTGCATCTACATACCCTTGTAGATCGCTAAGTGGAAGCGTTCAGTAGAACGGGGTTGAAGGAGTCGTACTCGTCGTGATCCAAATCACTGGAGATCCTAGTGCCGAACGGATGGCACCTCCGCGTTCAACACACGTACAGCCCGGTGATGTCTCCCATGCCTTGATCCAGCAAGGAGAGAGGGAGAGGTTGGGGAAGACTCCGTACAGCTGCAGCACGATGGCGTGGTGGTGGTGGAGGAGCGTGGCAATCCTGCAGGGCTTCGCCAAGCACCGCTGGAGAGGAGGAGTACTTGGGAGAGGGGGAGGGCTGCGCCAGAACTTGGGGTGCGGCTGCCCTCCCACCCCTCCACTATTTATAGGTGGGGAGAGAAGGGGGCCGGCCCCCCTAGATCCCATCTAGGGTTGGTGGCGGCGGCCAATGGGGGGAGGAGTGCCTCCCAAGTCAAGTGGAGGCCCTCCCCCTTAGGGGTTCCCCTCTCCCATGCACATGGGCCTTGGTGGGGCTGGTGCCCCTGGCCCATTAAGGCTAGGACGCCCCCTTACAGCCCATGCTGCTGTATTGGACGTGGCGGAACAATTTCCGGACCTCCGGACCCCTCTGGAATCCTCCGGAACCTTCTGGAAGCTTCCCGGTACAATACCAGAAAAACCCGAACTTTTCCCGGAACCCGAACAACAACTTTCCATGTATAAATCTTTACCTCCGGACCATTCCGGAACTCCTCGTGACGTCCGGGATCTCATCCGGGACTCCGAACAACATTCGGTAACCACATACAAACTTCCTTTATAACCCTAGCGTCATTGAACCTTAAGTGTGTAGACCCTACGGGTTCGGGAACCATGCAGACATGACCGAGACGTTCTATGGTCAATAACCAACAGCGGGATCTGGATACCCATGTTGGCTCCCACATGTTCCACGATGATCTCATCGGATGAACCACGATGTCAAGGATTCGATCAATCCCGTATACAATTCCCTTTGTCTATTGATATTGTACTTGCCCGAGATTCGATCGTCGGTATGCCGATACCTTGTTCAATCTCGTTACCGACAAGTCTCTTTACTCGTTCCGTAACACATCATCCCGTGATCAACCCCTTGGTCACATTGTGCACATTATGATGATGTCCTACCGAGTGGGCCCAGAGATACCTCTCCGTCAACCGGAGTGACAAATCCCAGTCTTGATTCGTGCCAACCCAATAGACACTTTTGGAGATACCTGCAGTGAACCTTTATAGCCACCCAGTTACGTTGTGACGTTTGGTGCACCCAAAACATTCCTACGGTATCCGGGAGTTGCACAATCTCATGGTCTAAGGAAATGATACTTGACATTAGAAAAGCTTTAGCATACGAACTACGATCTTTGTGCTAGGCTTAGGATTGGGTCTTGTCCATCACATCATTCTCCTAATGATGTAATCCCGTTATCAACGACATCCAATGTCCATGGTCAGGAAACCATAACAATCTATTAATCAACGAGCTAGTCAACTAGAGGCTTACTAGGGACATGGTGTTGTCTATGTACCCACACATGTATCTGAGTTTCCTATCAATACAATTATAGCATGGATAATAAACGATTATCATGAACAAGGAAATATAATAATAATAACTAATTTATTATTGCCTCTAGGGCATATTTCGAACAGTCTCCCACTTGCACTAGAGTCAATAATCTAGTTCACATCGCCATGTGATTAACACTCACAGGTCACTTCGCCATGTGACCAACATCCAAAGAGTTTACTAGTGTCACTAAACTAGTTCACATCATCATGTGATTAAGACTCAATGAGTTCTGGGGTTTGATCATGTTTTGCTTGTGAGAGAGGTTTTAGTCAACGGGTCTGCAACATTCAGATCCGTATGTACTTCGCAAATCTCTAGGTCATATTCTAAATGCTGCTTCCACGCTCCACTTGGAGCTATTCCAAATGGTTGCTCCACTATACGTATCCGGTTTGCTACTCAGAGTCATTCGGATAGGTGTTAAAGCTTGCATCGACGTAACCCTTTACGCCGAACTCTTTATCACCTCCATAATCGAGAAACATTTCCTTATTCCTCTAAGGATAATTTTGACCGCTGTCCAATGATCGTTCCTGGATCATTCTTGTACCCCTTGACTGACTCATGGCAAGGCACACTTCCGGTGCGGCACACAGCATAGCATACTATAGAGCCTACATCTGAAGCATAGGGGACGACCTTCGTCCTTTCTCTCTCTTCTTCCGGGGTCGAGCTTTAACTCTTAACTTCATACCTTACTACTCAGGCAAGAACTCCTTCTTTGACTGATCCATCTTGAACACCTTCAAGATCATGTCAAGGTATGTGCTCATTTGAAAGTACCATTGAGCGGTTCTGATCTATCCTCATAGATCTTGATGCTCAATGTTCAATTAGCTTAATCCAGGTCTTCCATTGAAAAGCACTTTTCAAATAACCCTATATGCTTTCCAGAAATTCTACATCATTTCTGATCAACAATATGTCAACAACATATACTCATCAGAAATTCTATAGCGCTCCCACTCACTTCTTTGGAAATACAAGTTTCTCATAAACTTTGTATAAATCCAAAATCTTTGATCATCTCATCAAAGCGTACATTCCAACTCTGAGATGCTTACTCCAGTCCTTAGAAGGATTGCCGGAGTTTTGCATATTTGTTAGCGTTCTTCAGGATTGTCAAAACCTTCTGGTTGTATCACATACAACCTTTCCTCACGAAAAAGTGGTAAGGAAACTTGTTTTGACATCCATCTGCCAGATTTCATAAATGCAGCTTATGCTAACATGATTCCAACGGACTTAAGCATCGCTACAGATGAGAAAATCTCATCATAGTCAACTCCTTGAACTTGTGAAAAACTCTTCGCCACAAGTCGAGCTTCATAGATGGTGACATTACCGTCCACGTCCTTAAAGACCCATTTATCTCAATGGCTTGCCGATCATCGGGCAAGACCACCAAAGTCCATGCTTTGTTCTCATACATGGATCCTCTCTCGGATTTTATGGCTTCTAACCATTTGTTGGAATATGGGCCCACCATTGCTTCTCCATAGCTCGTAGGTTCATTGTTGTCTAGCAACATGACCTTCAAGACAGGATTACTGTACCACTCTGAAGTAGTACGCATCCTTGTCACCCTACGAGGTACGGTAGTGACTTGATCCGAAGTTTCATGATCACTATCATAAGCTTCTACTTCAATTGGTGTAGGTGCCACAGGAACAACTTCCTGTGCCCTACTACACACTAATTGTAGTGACAGTTCAATAACCATATCAAGTCTCCACCATCCTCCCACTCAATTTTCGAGACAAACTTTTCCTCGAGAAAGGACCTGATTCAAGAAACAATCCCTATTGCTTTCGGATCTGAGATAGGAGGTATACCCTACCATTTTGGGTATCCTATGAAGATGTATTTATCCGCTTTGGGCTCGAGCTTATCACGATGAAACTTTTCATATAAGCGTCACAGTCCCAAACTTTCAAGAAAAAACAACTTAGGTTTCTCCAAACCATAGTTCAAACGGTGTCGTCTCAATGGAATTACGTGGTGCCCTTTTAAAGTGAGTGCGGTTGTCTCTAATGCCTAACCCACAAACGATAGTGGTAATTCGATAAGAGACATCATGGAACGCACCAAATCCAATAGGGTGCAACTATGATGTTTGGACACACCATCACACTATGGTGTTCCAGGCGGTATTAATTGTGAAACAATTTCCACAATGTCTTAATTGCGTGCCAAAGCTCTTAACTCAGATACTCATCTCTATGATCATATCATAGACATTTTATCCTCTTGTCATGATGATCTTCAACTTCACTCTGAAATTACTTGAACCATTCAATAATTCGGACTTGTGCTTCATCAAGTAAATACACTCAATATCTACTTAAATCATCTGTGAAGTAAGAACATAACGATATTCACTGCATGCCTCAGCACTCATTGGACTACACACATCAAAATGTGTTACTTCCAACAAGTTGCTATCTTGTTCCATCTAACTGAAAACGAGGCTTTTCAGTCATCTTGCCCATGTGGTATGATTTGCATATCTCAAGTGATTCAAAATCAAGTGAGTCCAAACGATCCATCTGCTTGGAGTTTCTTCATGCGTATACACCAATAGACATGGTTCGCATGTCTCAAACTTTTCAAAACGAGTGAGTCCAAAGATCCATCAACATGGAGCTTCTTCATGCGTTTTACACCAATATGACTTACATGGCAGTGCCACAAGTAAGTGGTACTATCATTACTACCTTATATCTTTTGGCATGAAAATGTGTATCACTACGATCGAGATTTCAATAAACCATTCATTTTAGGTGCAAGACCATTGAAGGTATTATTCAAATAAACAGAGTAACCATTATTCTTCTTAAATGAACAACCGCACTACGATAGACATAATCCAATCATTTCTATGCTCAACGCAAACACCAAATCTCGATGGTAGAGGGAGCGTGCGATGCTTGATCACATCAACCTTGGAAACACTTCCAACACATATCGTCAGCTCACCTTTAGCTAGTCTCCGTTTATTCCGTAGCTTTTATTTCGAGTTACTAACACTTAGCAAACGAACCGGTATCTAATACCCTGGTGCTACTAGGAGTACTAGTACAATACACATTTAATTCAATGTATATCCAAAATACTTGTATCGACCTTGCCAGCCTTCTCATCTACCAAGTATCTAGGGTGGTTCTGCTTCAGTGTCCGTTCCTCTCATTAAAGAAGCACTTAGTATCGTGTTTGGGTTCAACCTTGGGTTTGTTCACTGGAGCAACAACTGATTTTCCGTTTCATGAAGTACCCCTTCTTGCCCTTGCCCTTCTTGAAACTAGTGGTTTCACTAACCATCAACAATTGATGCTCCTTCTTGATTTCTACATTCGCGGTGTCGAACATTGCGAATAGCTCAAGGATCATCATATCTATCCCTGATATGTTATAGTTCATCACGAAGCTCTAGCAGCTTGATGGCAATGACTTTGGAGAAACATCACTATCTCATCTGGAAGATCAACTCCCACTCGATTCAAGTGATTGTTGTACTCAGACAATCTGAGCACAAGCTGAACGATTGAGATCTTCTCCCTTAGTTTGTAGGCTAGAAAACTCATCGAAGGTCTCATACCTCTTGACGTGGGCACGAGCCTGAAATCCCAATTTCAGCTCTTGGAGCATCTCATATGTTCTGCGACATTTAAAAAATGTCTTCGGTGCCTCAATTCTAAACCATTTAACATTACCGAACTATCATGTAGTGATCAAAACGTGTATGTCAGATGTTCGCAACATCCACAGACAACGTTCAGGTCCAGCACTCCGAGCGGTCATTAAGGACATAAGCCTTCTACTGTCCGCATAATTGCTACTGTCAACTTTCAACTATATTTTCTCTAGGAACATATCTTAAACAGTAGAACTATAGCGCGAGCTATGACACAATTTGCAAAGGGTTTTTGACTATGTTCAGGATAATTAAGTTCATCTTATGAATTCCCACTCAGATAGACATCCCTCTAGTCATCTAAGTGATTACATGATCCGAGTCAACTAGGCCGTGTCCAATCATCACGTGAGACGGACTAGTCATCATCGGTGAACATCTTCATGTTGATCGTATCCTCCATACGACTCATGCTCGACCTTTCGGTCTCTTGTGTTTCGAGGCCATGTCTGTACATGCTAGGCTCGTCAAGTTAACCTAAGTGTTTCGCGTGTGTAAATCTGGCTTACACCCGTTGTATGTGAACGTTAGAATCTATCACACCCGATCATCACGTGGTGCTTCGAAACGACGAACTTTCGCAACGGTGCATAGTTAGGGGGAACACTTTCTTGAAATTTTAATGAGGGATCATCTTATTTACTACCGTTGTTCTAAGCAAATAAGATGTACAAACATGATAAACATCACATGCAATCAAATAGTGACATGATATGGCCAATATCATTTTGCTCCTTTTGATCTCCATCTTCGGGGCTCCATGATCATCATCATCACCGACATGACACCATGATCTCCATCATCGTGTCTCCATGAAGTTGTCTTGCCAACTTATTACTTCTACTACTATGGCTACCGGTTAGCAATAAAGTAAAGTAATTACATGGCGTTATTTAGTGACATGCAGGTCATACAATAAATAAAGACAACTCCTATGGCTCCTGCCGGTTGTCATACTCATCGACATGCAAGTCATGATTCCTATTACAAGAACATGATCAATCTCATACATCACATATCATTCATCACATTCTTTTGGCCATATCACATCACATAGCATACCCTGCAAAAACAAGTTAGACGTCCTCTAATTGTTGTTTGCATGTTTTACGTGGCTGCTATGGGTTTCTAGCAAGAACGTTTCTTACCTACGCAAAAACCACAACGTGATATGCCAATTGCTATTTACCCTTCATAAGGACCCTTTTCATCGAATCTGATCTGACTAAAGTGGGAGAGACTGGCACGCGCTAGCCACCTTATGCACCAAGTGCATGTCAGTCGGTGGAACCTGTCTCACGTAAGTGTACGTGTAAGGTTGGTCCGGGCCGCTTCATACCACAATACCGTCGAAACAAGATTGGACTAGTAACGGTAAGCATATTGAACAAGATCAATGCCCACAACTACTTTGTGTTCTACTCGTGCAAAGAATCTACGCAATAGACCTAGCTCATGATGCCACTGTTGGGGAACGTAGTAGAAATTCAAAATTTTCCTACGAGTCACCAAGATCTATCTAGCAACAAGGGGAAGGAGAGTGCATCTACATACCCTTGTAGATTGCTAAGCGGAAGCGTTCAAGAGAACGGGGTTGAAGTAGTCGTACTCGTCATGATCCAAATCACCGGAGATCCTAGTGCCGAACGGACGGCACCTCCGCGTTCAACACACGTACAGCCTGGTGACGTCTCCCATGCCTTGATCCAGCAAGGAGAGAGGGAGAGGTTGGGGAAGACTCCGTCCAGCAGCACCACGACGGCGTGGTGGTGGTGGAGGAGCGTGGCAATCCTGCAGGGCTTCGCCAAGCACCGCTGGAGAGGAGGAGTACTTGGGAGAGGGGGAGGGCTGCGCCAGAACTTGGGGAGCGGCTACCCTCCCACCCCTCAACTATTTATAGGTGGGGAGAGAAGGGGGCCGCCTCCCCTAGATCCCATCTAGGGTTGGGGGCGGCGGCCAAGGGGGGGAGGAGTGCCTCCCAAATCAAGTGGAGGCCCTCCCCCTTAGGGTTTCCCCTCTCCCATGCGCATGGGCCTTGGGGGGGCTGGTGCCCCTGGCCCATTAAGGCTAGGACACCCCCTTACAGCCCATCCTGCTGTATTGGACGTGGTGGAAAAATTTCCGGACCTCCGGACCCCTCCGAAATCCTCCGGAACCTTTTGGAAGCTTCCCGGTACAATACCAGAAAAACCCGAACTTTTCCCGGAACCCGAACAACAACTTTCCATATATAAATCTTTACCTCCGGACCATTCCAGAACTCCTCGTGACGTCCAGGATCTTATCCTGGACTCTGAACAACATTCGGTAACCACATACAAACTTCCTTTATAACCCTAGCGTCATCGAACCTTAAGTGTGTAGACCCTACGGGTTCGGGAACCATGCAGACATGACCGAGATGTTCTCCGGTCAATAACCAACAGCGGGATCTAGATACCCATGTTGGCTCCCACATGTTCCACGATGATCTCATCGGATAAACCACGATGTCGGGGCTTGGATCAATCCCGTATACAATTCCCTTTGTCTAGCGGTATTGTACTTGCCTGAGATTCGATCGTCGGTATGCCGATACCTTGTTCAATCTCGTTACCAGCAAGTCTCTTTACTCGTTCCGTAACACATCATCCCATGATCAACCCCTTGGTCACATTGTGCACATTATGATGATGTCCTACCGAGTGGGCCCAGAGATACCTCTCCGTCAACCGGAGTGACGAATCCCAGTCTCGATTCGTGCCAACCCAACAGACACTTTCGGAGATACCCACAGTGCACCTTTATAGCCACCCAGTTATGTTGTGACGTTTGGTGCACCCAAAGCATTCCTACGGTATCCGGGAGTTGCACAATCTCATGGTCTAAGGAAATGATACTTGACATTAGAAAAGCTTTAGCATACGAACTACGATCTTTGTGCTAGGCTTAGGATTGGGTCTTATCCATCACATCATTCTCCTAATGATGTAATCCCATTATCAACGACATCCAATGTCCATGGTCAGGAAACCATAAACATCTGTTGATCAACGAGCTAGTCCACTAGAGGCTTACTAGGAACATGGTGTTGTCTATGTACCCACACATGTATCTGAGTTTTCTATCAATACAATTATAGCATGGATAATAAACGATTATCATGAACAAGGAAATATAATAATAATAACTATTTTATTATTGCCTCTAGGGCATATTTCCAACAGTTTCCAGCCCAATTTATCGTTCGGCCTTCTCAGGGCCCATTGATTCTTGGGCTTATTTGCAGCATTCGGTTACATACGGCCCGTTACTATCATTTTCTACTTGTGGGCCAAATTCAGCCCGTCATTACAGTCGGCCCGTTTGCGGACCGTTAATACGTTGGGCCGTTTTCATGTAAAAAAACCCATTGGGCTATTTTCATAGAGTTATCAAATACGGCCTATTAACGGCCCGTTATGGTCCACGAATAGTACGGCCCATGATTGGTGAAATGATGGTACGCCCCGTAGAAGGCCCATGGATCCTACAGCCTGTATGAGGCCCATGGATAGTACAGCCCACAGAAGGCCCATGGATCGTACGGCCCGTAGAAAGCCCATGGACCCTACGGCCCGTAAAAGGCCCATGGACCCTATGGCCCATAGAAGGCCCATGGACTCTAAGGCCCATATAGAAGGCCGATGGATCCTACGGCCGGAAGAAGGCCCATGGATCATACGGCCTACAGGAGGACCATGGTTACAACAGTTCGTGTGTTGCCATGACTATTTTTGGCCTAGTTACCAAAAATAGGCTATTGTGGCCACTAGAAAAACACAAAAAAAGAGCTGCAGTGACTACAAGCAAACAAGTAAACAAGACAATAAGGAAATAAATAAGCAAGCAATTAACGCTAGCCTATTACCGCTATTACACATATTACATCACTGGGCATGAAAGTTCGCCACCAGTGCAAATATAGGGAACAAATCAGCACATTACATACACTGGCGGTCAAAATTGGTCACCAATGCAAATAAACGTGGCAGCAAAACAAGAGCATAAATGAAACAACTTCAGAAGAGCTCAAGAAACATTATCCTGGGTATCCACCATGCTGGCAATAAGCTTAGCAAGCTGATTAGCTTTGTCCTGTTTGGTGCTAAAATCCTCCAACACTTGCTGTTGCACCAGAAAGTTTGCATTTGAATGCTCCAGGGACTTCCGCAGTCCTTCCACTTCTTGTCGCAGCACAGCTGATCGATGTCTTTCATCTTGTAGTTGAGACTCAAGAAACTGAACTGATTCAGACAGTGAGTTTGAATAGCTTGTGCAAGCGGCATTGGCCAGTAACTCGAACACTAAACCAAGATAGGACTTTGGGGTTGTCTCGCTGTCTTCAAGATAGTATTCCTTAGCTGTTTTATCAGCTTTGTTGGAGACCAACAAGGATGTGTCACTATCCTGAACCTTATCTGCATTACTTCCTTTACCATTGCTTAATAAGGCACTCTTCCCCAATATTCTGTCAGCATTCTAAAAGAAGAAACAAGCAGACACATAACAAGTTTAGCATGTACTTGTTGGGGAACGTAGTAATTTCAAAAAATTTCCTATGCACATGCAAGATCATGGTGATGCATAGCAACGAGAGGGGAGAGTATGTCCACGTACCCTCGTAGACCGAAAGCGGAAGCGTTATAACAACACGGTTCATGTAGTCGTACATCTTCATGGCCCGACCGATCAAGCACCGAAACTAAGGCACCTCCGAGTTCTAGCACACGTTCAGCGCGATGACGATCCCCGGACTCCGATCCAGCAAAGTCTCGGGGAAGAGTTCCGTCAGCACGACACCGTGGTGACGATCTTGATGTTCTACCGTCGCAGGGCTTCGCCTAAGCACCGCTACAATATTATCGAGGACTATGGTGGAGGGGGGCACCGCACATGGCTAAGAGATCTCAAGGATCAATTGTTGTATCTCTGGGGTGCCCCCCGCCCCCGTATATAAAGGAGCAAGGGGGGGGGGGGGTGCGGCCGACCAGGAGGAGGGCGCGCCAGGAGGAGTCCTACTCCCACCGGGAGTATGACTCCCCCTTTTCCATGTTGGACTAGGACTTGGGGGGGGGGAGGAGAGAGAGAGGGGAAAGGAAATGGGGGGGGGGGTGTGCGGCTGCCCCTTGGCCTCCTCTCCTCTTCCTCCACTAGGCCCATTAAGTTACCGTGGGGTTCCGGTAACCTCCCGGTACTCCGGTAAAATGCCGATTTCACCCGGAACACTTCCGATGTCCAAACATAGGCTTCCAATATATCAATATTCATGTCTCGACCATTTCGAGACTCCTCGTCATGTCCGTGCTCACATCCGGGACTCCGAACAACCTTCGGTACATCAAAACATATAAACTCATAATGAAACTATCATCGTAACTTTAAGCGTGCGGACCCTACGGGTTCGAGAACAATGTAGACATGACCGAGAGACGTCTCCGGTCAATAACCAATAGCGGAACCTAGATGCTCATATTGGCTCCCACATATTCTACGAAGATCTTTATCGGTCAGACCGCATAACAACATATGTTGTTCCCTTTGTCATCAGTATGTTACTTGCCCGAGATTCGATCGTCGGTATCTCAATACCTAGTTCAATCTCATTACCGGCAAGTCTCTTTACTCGTTCCGTAATACATTATCTCACAACTAACTCATTAGTTGCAATGCTTGCAAGGCTTAAGTGATGTGCATTACCGAGAGGGCCCAGAGATACCTCTCCGACAATCGGAATGACAAATCCTAATCTCAAAATACGCCAACCTAACATGTACCTTTGGAGACACCTGTAGAGCTCCTTTATAATCACCCAGTTACATTGTGACGTTTGGTAGCACACAAAGTGTTCCTCTGGTAAACGGGAGTTGCATAATCTCATAGTCATAGGAACATGTATAAGTCATGAAGAAAGCAATAGCAATATACTACATGATCGTGTGCTAAGCTAACGGAATGGGTCATGTCAATCACATCATTCTCCTAATGATGTGATCCCGTTAATCAAATGACAACACATGTCTATGGTTAGGAAACATAACCATCTTTGATCAACAAGCTAGTCATGTAGAGGCATACTAGTGACACTCTGTTTGTCTATGTATTCACTGTAACATCCCAAATTTTCAATTTGGAATGTTATACATTAGATCATCATGCATATCATATTTTCTTGCATTTGTTGATCCTAGAAATTTCACGCAACTTAGGGACCCTCGGAGAGAGTTGGAGATTTCGAAATTTTCGTATTTGAGTTCTCTCAAAACTATGAAAAGAGGATCATTGGATTTATTTATTTAATATTCAAATATTTTTCCAATATCAAAAATAAGAGAGGGAATAATATGACTTTCCCAAAATTTAGGAAAAATGAAGATTTAATAAATAAATCAAATTTTGGATTTTTTCTCGAAGTTTATTTCCCTTAGGGAAAAATGCGTGTTTTCAAAAATTGCATTTCAGGCCCCGAGTAAAAGTTCATTTTGTTCGACTCATTTTTAGGAGTCGGGGAAAATTTACTTTATTAATTTTGGAGTTCGTTTAGATTTTTTCTCTGCGCGCGAAACCGATTTAAAAAAAAAGAGAGCCGCAGCGCCTTGGGCCAAAGGCCCAAGCCGCCAAGCCAGCCGGCCGGCCAGGAGGCCAAGGCCATCGCTAGCGCGCGCCGCGCCAGGCGCCAGGGAGCCGCCGCCGCTTCCTTTTGGAAATCCTAGTAGGACTTTTGTCCTACTTCCGTTTATTCCGTTTTTGTTTCTAGATCTTTTCCCTCTTTGTTTCCTAATCCTAGTCTAATTCTTGTCCCCTACTCCAAGAAAAAACCCTCCCCTCCCCAATATAAATACCCAAGCAACCTACCCCCCTCCAACACATCAAACCAAACACCTCTCCTCTCCTCTCCTCCTCCGCAGCAGCAGCGCAACACCACCACCGCGCCGCCGCCCCTCACCAGCGCCGCCGCCCTACGCCAACGCCGCCGCTTGCCACCGCCGCCGCCAAGTGCCGCCGCCGCCACCCAACGCCGCCGCCGCCGGAGCCCCTCGCCTCTTCGAGGTACTAGCCCCGCGCCGTGTCACCTTTTCTTTTCCTCGGTTCGGTTTTTCATAAATCGTTCTGGTTTCCGTTTCGGTTTTTCCTAGATTGGTTTTTCTCGCCGGTTTTTCTTTCCGTTTTGTTTAGCAAGCGTTCGCCGGACCGTTTGTCCTAACAAACGTGATCACCGGTTTGCCTCGGTTAATGAACGTCCGTTCGTTCAACCGTTCATCATTTTCTTTCTCATCGGATTTATTCCGCTATTTTTCTGATAGCGATTTCAGATCCGATTTTCTTTCTAGTCTATCTTCTCGCTCATTTATCGGAATCAGGTGATTCAAACGCCTGGAGTTTCATCTCGAAACCGCCGTTCTGACTAATCAACTTAAACAAAGTTTTGCTACTGTAAAATTTGACTTAGTTTCAACTTGCTAGAACCGAGTTATTTTCTTTCGTCGTTTGACTTTTGTTGCTTTATTTGATTCGATTCTTTTTGCAACCAGGGTTCTTAAGTTGAACTTTCTGGTTAGATCTTTTATTAGAGATTTACCTGTGCATTAGATGAGTACTTATTGTATGCTTGTTGTTTGTCTGCGATAGATCATCCGAAGTGCGCCGCTTGTTACTTCGAGTCTCTAGGTTTCGCGGATCGTCAGCAAGGCAAGTAACACTTGATCATACCTTTTTCTACTACCCAGTTTTTGTGCATTAGATCTATCCTCAAACATTGCATGATTAGGATCTAATTAAATTGTGGGATGGGAAGTAGATGAGGTAGTACCTATTACCTGTATTACTTATGAAACCTTTGGGAGTTACTTCTACGTTTGCTTATTATGCCATGCTATGCTAGTAGACGTGGATTGGGTGAGTGAATATCCATGACAGATGTGAGATTGTTATTAATGGTTTATCTAAGGTGGCAACTTAAATACACATCTGGGTGGATTGAGGCACCTGGAGTTACCAGGACTTGCCTGTTTTTTTGGAAATCCCGGGGTACCGTGTGATTTTCCTATGGACCGCCACCCAGGCTCAAAGGGATCATAAGATAATTCATACTAGTAACTTATGTGTGCAGCCACAAGCCATTATGGGCTCTGGCATAGTTAACTAAGTCGTGCGAACTCTTATAGTGGTGGACAAGCAGATGTAGGGGATGTAGGTGTACCGGTCCACCCATCGTAAGGTGCTAGCGCTTCTGAAAGACTATGTCTCGGTCATCCGTTTCTTAAACACCATGTAGTGCGAGAAACCAAACGAAGGCGATCGAGTCTTGTGGGGAAAGTGCGCAAACCTCTGCAGAGTGTTCAAACTAATCATGATTAGCCGTGTCCCCGGTTATGGACGTCTTGAGTATCTAGTACTTGGATTATCCTGTTGAGTCTCAACATGTTACTTCTAATTAATATTGTTGGGTTTTAAATGAGTACCTTTAATTGGGATTGAGGATGCTGTCAACCATTCTCAATGTTTACCAACCACCATGATAGTTAAATAGATTTATTCCTTTGTGGTAGGGAAAAACTGGCTTTATGCAAAAACTGTAACCATAGAGCTTTTCCACCAGCCAAATATGCATGTAGTATAGCCAATACTCATTACCTCTCTCTATGTGTTACATTGCCAGCATATTCCATGTGCTGACCCGTTTTCGGGCTGCAACTTTTCATGTTGCATACTTTTCAGACGACGAATAAGGTGCTTTTAGGTCGTGGTTCTATACTCAGTGATGCCGTTGGAGTTGATGGACTCACTTATCTTCCAAGTCTTCCGCTGTTATCGTTATTAGATGGCCTTAAGCGATGTAATAAGTCCTCTTCTAGACAAACGATGTAATAAGTGTGTGATTGCTACTCTGCTATAAATCCTTCGAAGTACTGTGTGGTGTCAGCATTACTGATCCAGGGATGACATCGGAGCACAGAGACTTGATCCATTCGGGTCGGGTCACTACAGAGATGGTATCAGAGCACACGCTGACTGTAGGACACGACCACTAAGTTAAAGCCATAGATCACTATTCTCTTCTCATTTTCTAACTCCTCATCTTTTCTACTCTTTAGGATGATGAATGCAAAGATCAAGTACGCTCAACCAGATGAAGGTACACCATTTGGATTTCACTTGAAGGAAGTCACCAGGTACCTGAACATTGGACTACCAAGCTTCACCGGGACTTTCAACGCCACTCTGCCTGAAGAGGAGCGCTGGAAGATTCAAGCCCATGTTCCGGGAAGGACATTCGCCCCAATCACCAAGCCCATAGATAGTGTTTTCAGTGCACCAACCTAGAGTCTGGGAAAGAGCATGGCAGCTCATATCACCATGGGATGCATTGGAGAAGTTTATCAAGAAGACCTCAAGGACACTATCTACCAGATTTGCGGACGCCGGAATGAACAATGGGAGATAGTCAGCACCAAGAAGGACAGATCCATTGCAGCTTTCATCCAGGAATTAAACCAACACATTCGACGCTAGGAGAACCAGATGTGCAATGATATGATAGAGTTGAAGAATGCAAAGGGAAGGATCATCGAACTTGAAGGAGAGATGAAGACTCTACGCAAGGACTACATGGACGAGATCGTAGCTGTCGTAAGGCACAATAATGATCTTAAGTATGAGATTGAAGAACTCAAGAAGAAATTGGAGCTCAAGAATGAAGACAAGTACGTCGACTGTCCGAGCAACTACATCATCATCGACGACACCGATTCGGACCCAAGCGAGCCCGACTTTGAAGACAAAGCTGGAGTAGACATCATGGAGTCTTCCACTGGTTCAAATTAATAGATGACCCCCACATATTAGTAGTATTCCCCTCCATGTAAACATTATAGTACACGCACCTTTGCGATAGTTAGACCATTATATACCATTTGATTGAATGAATGAAGTGATTTTGTGTGCAATTGTCTCATGAGCATTCGGGTAGTGTTTTCTCCCTAGACCCCACTCTTTTCTTAATTTCTCGTCTTTTCTAAACCCTTCAGATGCCTCTGAGACGCGACCCCGAGTTTGTTTTTCTGCCAGAGATCACCCAGTTGATTCAGCAGCAGAATACTTTGATTCAGACATTGGTATAGAACCAAGGCAACAACAACAACAATCCACCACCACCACCACCTGGGGATCACTTGACTCGTTTCCTTAGGCTGCAACCGCCGGTGTATTCTAGTAGCACCGAGCCGATTGTAGCAGATGATTGGCTCCGCAAGATAGGAAGGGAGTTGACCACTGCAGGATGCACGGATGGTGAGAAGGTGAAGTTTGCTGCACATCAGCTTGACGGACCCGCAGCAGCATGGTGGGGGAATTTCACAGCCACTTACCCTGTAGACACTGTCACATGGGATCAGTTTCAGCAAGCTTTCCGCACTGCCCATGTTTCAGCAGGAGCTATGGCCATGAAGAAGCGTGAGTTTTGCAACTTACGCCAAGGAGGAAGGACTCTTGGCCAGTATGTGGATGATTTTAGTAAGTTAGCATGTTATGCCCCAGATGACGTTGCTACAGACGCAGCTAAGTAGGAGAAGTTTCTGGAAGGACTAAATGATGAGTTAAGCCTGCAGTTGATGGTAGCAAGATTCAATAACTACCAGGAGTTGGTAGACCGCGCCCTCATGATTGAAGGAAAGCAGCAGCAGATTGAGAATCACAAGAGGAAGTATGGGCAGGGGAAGTTTAACTCTGGAGCCCAGCAGAAGCCCCGTTATACCCCTAAACAGGGAGTGCAGTTTTAGCATACCCATGGAGGAAGTAGTTCGCACAACCGTAATGACCACAAGAATGGTAATGGGAATGGAGGAAGCAACGGCCAGAACCGGACCCCACCAACAACCCCAGCCAAGAAAGACTTGAGCCATGTCACCTGTTACAAGTGTTCCAAGACCAGACATTATGCAAGTGATTGTCCCAAAGGCCAAGGTGGAAATGGAAGCTCTGGAAAGAAGCCAAACCCTTTCAACACGGGACAGGTGAACCACATTGATGTGGAGGAGGTTGAAGATCAGCCCGATGCAGTAATCGGTAAGTTTTTGGTTAAGTCATTTACTGCACTTGTTCTTTTCGATACTGGTGCATCGCATTCATACATATCAAGGGGATTTGTAGAGAAGTATAGTCTGTCTACTCAGATTCTTAAAACCCCTATGCTAGTAAGCTCACCAGGAGCGGAGTATATGGCCAGACAAGGATGATTTCAAGTGCCATTGAGTATAGGAAGGCATGTGTTTCCGACGGATTTGATCGTTCTGGAATCCCAAGGATTGGATGTGATTCTAGGTATGGATTGGCTGTCGATGTATGGAGGAAACATCGATTGCGCAAGTAAGACGATTTTGCTCACAACGCCAGAAGGAAGAAGGATTAAGTATGTATCACGGCATGAGCCGAGGAGAGCTCATGTAAATTGCCTATCAGGAGTTGTGCAGGAAGAGGTGCCAGTAGTGAAGGATTATCCTGATGTATTTCCCGAGGAATTGCCAGGAATGCCACCGGATAGAGACATTGAGTTTTTGATTGAGCTGTTGCCAGGAACAGGCCCGATATCGAAGCGACCATACAGGATGTCTGCACAGGATTTGGCGGAAATCAAGAAGCAGATTAAGGAGCTGTTGGGTAAAGGTTATATACGCCCAAGTTCTTCGCCTTGGGGATCACCCGTACTGTTAGTGGAGAAGAAGGATGGATCGTTAAGGATGGTTGTTGATTATCGTGGATTGAATGCAGTAACAATCAAGAACAAGTACCCACTACCAATGATAAATGATCTGTTTGATCGTTTGCAAGGAGCTAAAGTGTTTTCCAAGATCGATTTGCGATTAGGGTACCATCAGTTGAAGATTCGAGAGCAGGACATACCTAAGACAACGTTCACCACAAGATATGGACTGTATGAGTACACCGTTATGTCATTTGGACTGACTAACGCACCGGCCTATTTCATGAACCTGATGAACAAAGTGTTTATGGAGTTTTTGGATAAGTTCGTCGTGGTGTTCATTGATGATATTTTGGTTTTCTCGAAGAATGAAGAGGAACATAAGGAACATTTGCGATTGGTTTTGGAGAAGCTAAGGGAACATCAGTTATATGCCAAGTTCAGCAAATGTGAGTTTTGGCTAAAGGAAGTTGGATTTCTTGGACACGTTATATCCGGAGAAGGTATAGCAGTTGACCCCACAAAGGTTGAGACCGTAACCAATTGGGAAGCACCAACGACAGTTGGAGAGATCCGGAGTTTTCTTGGACTCGCAGGATACTACCGGAGATTCATTGAGAATTTCTCAAGGATTGCAAAGCCTATGACGGAGTTGTTGAAGAAGGATACCAAGTTCATATGGACTGAGGACTGTGAGGCAAGTTTTCAGGAGTTGAAGAAAAGATTGGTTACCTCACCAGTGCTAATTTCGCCAGATCAGACCAAGGATTTTGAGGTGTATTGCGATGCTTCACGTCGAGGACTTGGAGCAGTGCTTATGCAGGAAGGAAGAGTTGTTTCGTATGCTTCACGACAACTAAAACCCCATGAATTAAATTATGCCACACATGATTTGGAGTTAGCAGCCTTAGTGCATGCATTGAAGACATGGAGACATTTCCTCATTGGAAATCATTGTGAGGTATACACGGATCACAAGAGTTTGAAGTACATCTTCACACAAAAGGAGTTAAACCTTAGACAGAGGATATGGTTGGAACTCATCAAGGACTATGATATGAGATTGCATTATCATCCCGGAAAGGCTAATGTAGTAGCTGACGCATTGAGCCGCAAGAGCCATGTCAATACGCTATTGACGGGAGAAATACCAAAGGAGTTAGCAGAAGATCTTCGTGAGCTATGTTTGGAAATAGTTCCGAGAGGCTACATAGCACCATTGGAAATTCAGTCTACCTTGATGGATAAAATCAGAGAAGCTCAGAAAAATGACAAAGAGATTGCGGATATAAAGAAGAAAATGAGCGAAGGAAAAGCAAAGGGATTTCGTGAGGATGAGCACGATACCCTATGGTTTGAGGACCGTATTTACGTGCCAAATGACCCGGAGATCAGGAAGTTGATTCTGCAAGAGGCACATGATTCACCCTATTCGATTCACCCAGGAAATACCAAGATGTATTTGGATTTGAAGGAAACGTTCTGGTGGACCGGAATGAAGAAGGATATCGCGGAGTATGTAGCAGTTTGCGATGTATGTCAGAGAGTGAAGGCAGAACATCAGAAGCCAGCAGGATTGTTGCAGCCATTGCCAATACCCGAATGGAAGTGGGGTAAACTAGGCATGGATTTCATCACGGGTTTGCCAAAGACTCGTTCAGGCTATGATTCGATTTGGGTTATAGTCGACCGCTTGACGAAGGTAGCGCATTTCATTCCAGTTAAGACTACCTATAGCAGTGCTAAGTTGGCAAAGATATACATGACCAGAATTGTGTGTTTGCACGGAGTTCCGAGGAGTATCATATCAGATAGAGGAACTCAATTTACCTCAAAGTTTTGGAATCAGTTGCATGAAACGTTAGGAACCAGGCTGGAATTCAGTACAGCTTTTCACCCACAGACAGATGGACAGACTGAGAGAGTCAATCAGATTTTGGAGGATATGTTGAGAGCTTATGCCCTAGATTATGGATCTAGTTGGGACGATAACTTGCCGTATGCAGAGTTTTCTTATAACAACAGTTACCAAACCAGCTTGAAGATGGCACCTTTCGAAGCTTTATACGGATGGAGGTGCAGGACACCGTTGTCATGGGACGAAGTTGGAGACCGTCAGTTGTTTGGACCAGATTTGATTAAGGAGTCTGAACAGAAAGTTAAGTTGATTCGCGACAGGCTCAAGGTAGCCCAGTCCAGACAGAAAAGCTATGCGGATTCAAAATGCAAAGCGATAGAATATGAAGTTGGAGACAGGGTTTATCTTAGAGTATCCCCACTTTGAGGAGTTAAGCGTTTTGGAGTTAAAGGAAAGTTAGCACCACGTTTCGTTGGACCATATAGGATCTTGCAGCGCATGGGAGAAGTCGCTTATAAGTTGGAATTACCAGAAGGACTGTCAGGAGTTCATGACGTGTTCCATGTTTCTCAGCTGAAGAAATGTCACGCCGAGATGGCGGAAGTACCGCTAAGAGATACAGTGCCACTTGAAGCAATTCAGTTGAAGGATGATTTAACATAGGAGGAGAAACCAGTCAGGATTCTCGAATATGCCAGTAGAGTTACTCGCAGCAAGGTTACCAAGTTTTGCAAGGTTCAGTGGAGCCACCACACTGAGGATGAAGCCACCTGGGAGAGAGAATAAGATTTTCTCAAGAACCACCCTCACCTATTTTCTAGCCAACCCGAATCTCGAGGGCGAGATTCATCTTAAGGGGGTTGGTTTGTAACATCCCAAATTTTCAATTTGGAATGTTATACATTAGATCATCATGCATATCATATTTTCTTGCATTTGTTGATCCTAGAAATTTCACGCAACTCAGGGACCCTCGGAGAGAGTTGGAGATTTTGAAATTTTCGTATTTGAGTTCTCTCAAAACTATGAAAAGAGGATCATTGGATTTATTTATTTAATCTTCAAATATTTTTCCAATATCAAAAATAAGAGAGGGAATAATATGACTTTCCCAAAATTTAGGAAAAATGAAGATTTAATAAATAAATCAAATTTTGGATTTTTTTTCTCAAAGTTTATTTGCCTTAGGGAAAAATGCGTGTTTTCAAAAATTCCATTTTAGGCCCCGAGTAAAAGTTCATTTTGTTCGACTCATTTTTAGGAGTCGGGGAAAATTTACTTTATTAATTTTGGAGTTCGTTTAGATTTTTTTTCTGCGCGCGAAACTGATTTAAAAAAAAAAGAGAGCCGCAGCGCCTTGGGCCAAAGGCCCAAGCCGCCAAGCCAGCCGGCCGGCCAGGAGGCCAAGGCCATCGCTAGCGCGCGCCGCGCCGGGCGCCAGGGAGCCGCCGCCGCTTCCTTTTGGAAATCCTAGTAGGACTTTTGTCCTATTTCCGTTTATTCCGTTTTTGTTTCTAGATCTTTTCCCTCTTCGTTTCCTAATCCTAGTCTAATTCTTGTCCCCTACTCCAAGCAAAAACCTCCCCTCCCCAATATAAATACCCAAGCAAGCCCCCCCTCCAACACATCAAACCAAACACCTCTCCTCTCCTCTCCTCCTCCGCAGCAGCAGCGCAACACCACCACCGCGCCGCCGCCCCTCACCAGCGCCGCCGCCCTACGCCAACGCCGCCGCTTGCCACCGCCGCCGCCAAGTGCCGCCGCCGCCACCCAACGCCGCCGCCGCTGGAGCCCCTCGCCTCTTCGAGGTACTAGCCCCGCGCCGCGTCACCTTTTCTTTTCCTCGGTTCGGTTTTTCGTAAATCGTTCCGGTTTCCGTTCGGGTTTTTCCTAGATCGGTTTTTCTCGCCGGTTTTTCTTTCCGGTTTTGTTTAGCAAGCGTTCGCCGGACCGTTCGTCCTAACGAACGTGATCACCGGTTTGCCTCGGTTAATGAACGTCCGTTCGTTCAACCGTTCGTCGTTTTCTTTCTCATCGGATTTATTCCGCTATTTTTCTGATAGCGATTTCAGATCTGATTTTCTTTCTAGTCTATCTTCTCGCTCGTTTATCGGAATCAGGTGATTCAAACGCCTGGATTTTCATCTCGGAACCGCCGTTCCGACTAATCAACTTAAACAAAGTTTTGCTACTGTAAAATTTGACTTAGTTTCAACTTGCTAGAACGGAGTTGTTTTCTTTCGTCGTTTGACTTTCGTTGCTTTATTTGATTCGATTCTTTTTGCAACCAGGGTTCTTAAGTTGAACTTTCTGGTTAGATCTTTTATTCGAAATTTACCTGTGCATTAGATGAGTACTTATTGTATGCTTGTTGTTTGTCTGCGATAGATCACCCGGAGTGCGCCGCTTGTTACTTCGAGTCTCTAGGTTTCGCGGATCGTCAGCAAGGCAAGTAACACTTGATCATACCTTTTTCTACTACCTAGTTTTTGTGCATTAGATCTATCCTCAAACATTGCATGATTAGGATCTAATTAAATTGTGGGATGGGAAGTAGATGAGGTAGTACCTATTACCTGTATTACTTATGAAACCTTTGGGAGTTACTTCAACGTTTGCTTATTATGCCATGCTATGCTAGTAGACGTGGATTGGGTGAGTGAATATCCATGACAGATGTGAGATTGTTATTAATGGTTTATCTAAGGTGGCAACTTAAATACACATCTGGGTGGATTGAGGCACCTGGAGTTACCAGGACTTGCCTGTTTTTTTGGAAATCCCGGGGTACCGTGTGATTTTCCTATGGACCGCCACCCAGGCTCAAAGGGATCATAAGATAATTCATACTAGTAACTTACGTGTGCAGCCACAAGCCATTATGGGCTCTGGCATAGTTGACTAAGTCGTGCGAACTCTTATAGTGGTGGACTAGCAGATGTAGGGGATGTAGGTGTACCGGTCCACCCATCGTAAGGTGCTAGCGCTTCTGAAAGACTATGTCTCGGTCATCCGTTTCTTAAACACCATGTAGTGCGAGAAACCAAACGGAGGCGATCGAGTCTTGTGGGGAAAAGTGCGCAAACCTCTGCAGAGTGTACAAACTAATCATGATTAGCCGTGTCCCCGGTTATGGACGTCTTGAGTATCTAGTACTTGGATTATCCTGTTGAATCTCAACATGTTACTTCTAATCAATATTGTTGGGTTTTAAATGAGTACCTTTAATTGGGATTGAGGATGCTGTCAACCATTCTCAATGTTTACCAACCACCATGATAGTTAAATAAATTTATTCCTTTGTGGTAGGGAAAAACTGGCTTTATGCAAAAACTGTAACCATAGAGCTTTTCCACTAGCCAAATATGCATGTAGTATAGCCAATACTCATTACCTCTCTCTATGTGTTACATTGCCATCATATTCCATGTGCTGACCCGTTTTCGGGCTGCAACTTTTCATGTTGCAGACTTTTCAGACGACGAATAAGGTGCTTTTAGGTCGTGGTTCTATACTCAGTGATGCCGTTGGAGTTGATGGACTCACTTATCTTCCAAGTCTTCCGCTATTATCGTTATTAGATGGCCTTAAGCCATGATTACTGTAATAAGTCCTCTTCTGGACAAACGATGTAATAAGTGTGTGATTGCTACTCTGCTATAAATCCTTCGACGTACTGTGCGGTGTCAGCATTACTGATCCAGGGATGACATCGGAGCACAGAGACTTGATCCATTCGGGTCGGGTCGCTACATTCACACATGTATTATGTTTCCGGTTAATACAATTCTAGCATGAATAATAAACATTTATCATGATATAAGGAAATAAATAATAACTTTATTATTGCCTCTAGGGCATATTTCCTTCAGTCTCCCACTTGCACTAGAGTCAATAATCTAGATTACACTGTAATGATTCTAACACCCATGGAGCCTTGGTGCTAATCATGTTTTGCTCGTGGAAGAGGCTTAGTCAACGGGTCTGCTACATTCAGATCCGTATGTATCTTGAAAATTTCTATGTCTCCCACTTGGACTAAATCCCGAATGGAATTGAAGCGTCTCTTGATGTGCTTGGTTCTTTTGTGAAATCTGGATTTCTTTGCCAAAGCAATTGCACCAGTATTGTCACAAAAGATTTTCATTGGACTCGATGCACTAGGTATGACACCTAGATCGGATATGAACTCCTTCATCCAGACTGTTTGCTGCTTCCGAAGCAGCTATGTACTCTGCTTCACATGTAGATCCTGCCACAACGCTTTGTTTAGAACTGCACCAACTGACAGGTCCACCGTTCAATGTAAACACGTATCCGGTTTGCGATTTAGAATCGTCCGGATTAGTGTCAATGCTTGCATCAATGTATCCATTTACGATGAGCTCTTTTTCACCTCCATAAACGAGAAACATATCCTTAGTCCTTTTCAGGTATTTCAGGATGTTCTTGACCGCTGTCCAGTGATCCACTCCTGGATTACTTTGGTACCTCCCTGCTAAACTTATAGCAAGGTACACATTAGGTCTGGTACATAGCATTACATACATGATAGATCCTATGGCTGAAGCATAGGGAACTTCTTTCATCTTTTCTCTATCTTCTGCAGTGGTCGGGCATTGAGTCTTACTCAATTTCACACCTTGTAACACAGGCAAGAACCCTTTCTTTGCTTGATCCACTTTGAACTTCTTCAAAACTTTGTCAAGGTATGTGATTTGTGAAAGTCCAATTAAGCGTCTTGATCTATCTCTATAGATCTTAATGCCCAATATGTAAGCAGCTTCACTGAGGTCTTTCATTGAAAAACTCTTATTCAAGTATCCTTTTATGCTATCCAGAAATTCTATATCATTTCCGATCAGTAATATGTCATCTACATATAGTATCAGAAATGCTACAGAGCTCCCACTCACTTTCTTGTAAATACAGGCTTCTCCAAAAGTCTATATAAAACCAAATGCTTTGATCACACTATCAAAGCGTTTATTCCAACTCCGAGAGGCTTGCACCAGTCCATAAATGGATCGCTGGAGCTTGCATACTTTGTTAGCTCCCTTTGGATCGACAAAACCTTCCGGTTGCATCATATACAACTCTTCTTCCAGAAAACCATTCAGGAATGCAGTTTTGACATCCATCTGCCATATTTCATAATCATAAAATGCAGCAATTGCTAACATGATTCGGACAGACTTAAGCACCGCTACGGGTGAGAAGGTCTCATCGTAGTCAACCCCTTGAACTTGTCGAAAACCTTTCGCGACAAGTCGAGCTTTGTAGACAGTAACATTACCGTCAGCGTCAGTCTTCTTCTTGAAGATCCATTTATTTTCAATTGCTTGCCGATCATCGGGCAAGTCAACCAAAGTCCACACTTTGTTCTCATACATGGATCCCATCTCAGATTTCATGGCCTCAAGCCATTTTGTGGAATCTGGGCTCACCATCGCTTCTTCATAGTTCGTAGGTTCATCATGGTCTAGTAACATGACTTCCAGAATAGGATTACCATACCACTCTGGTGCGTATCTTACTATGGTTGATCTACGAGGTTCAGTAACAATTTGATCCGAAGTTTCATGATCATCATCATTATCTTCCTCACTAATTGGTGTAGGTATCACAGAAACCTGTTTTTGCGATATACTACTTTCCAATAAGGGAGCAGGTACAGTTATCTCATCAAGTTCTACTTTCCTCCCACTCACTTCTTTCGAGAGAAACTCCTTCTCCAGAAAGTTTCCGAATTTAGCGACAAACGTCTTGCCTTTGGATCTATGATAGAAGGTGTACCCAACAGTCTCCTTTGGGTATCCTATGAAGACACATTTCTCCGATTTGGGTTCGAGCTTATCAGGTTGAAGCTTTTTCACATAAGCATCAGAGCCCCAAACTTTCAGAAACGACAACTTTGGTTTCTTGCCAAACCACAGTTCATAAGGCGTCGTCTAAACAGATTTTGATGGTGCCCTATTTAACGTGAATGCGGCCATCTCTAAAGCATAACCCCAAAATGACAGCGGTAAATCTGTAAGAGACATCATAGATCGCACCATATCTAGTAAAGTACGATTACGATGTTCGGACACACCATTACGCTGTGGTGTTCCGGGTGGCGTTAGTGTGACACTCCAAAATTTTTGTGATTTTTGTTTTCAGAAAGAACCTTGCTTGGTTTGAAAGAAGGTCTTTTAAACCCTTCCTAAAAACCATCTTCTAAGTTTGCCCTCTCAAAAATCCTTTTCTTGCATTTGGTTTCTTTTAAAATGAAAACCCTTTTAGTGTTGGGCTCTTTGTGGTTTTGATCCCTTCAAAAATTTCACCATGCTTCCTATGGTGAAATTTTTCCCAAAAACCTTTCCTCCCACTTTAGTTCAACCCAAACATTCTGCCAAAACTAATAAAATCCATTTTTGGATTTTATTCCAACTATTTCTCCTCCCAAAATAATTGTGTCTATACTTTTGAGCCTAGGTGGATTGCAAAGCAAGTGCTTTAATGCTTTTGATTTTTGACCTCATCTCAACACCGCTGGATAGTCCTTTGTACCCACAACCCAGAACCATCTTGATCCACTCTTCTCCTGTTCAATTTTTCAAATTGCACTCACTGCAAGTTTGGACCAGATTTGCCAAATTTGGTGAAATTCATATCTACACATCTCCAAAACTTCCACAAATATTCAGGCTGCCTCTAGGTGCAATGAGAGGTCCCTCCAGCAAAAACTAGCTCAAGGAAAAATCCCTACATGCCTGGATCATTCTGTCGAACACCTTGCATGCACTGTTCTAGTCATATTCAGTTAAATTCAGAATTCAGTGTCGATCTTCGTCAGTGACTTCAGTCACGAGCTCACAGTGCGCTTGGCACGTAGCTCACGGCCGGGCTTGCTTGTCCGGGGCCTCACACGTGTGCTTGGCGCCTTCCTGGCGTCGGTGGCGCCCTGGCCCGCCTGCGCCGGCGTGTCTTGCGACGGCCGTAGCGCCGTAGCGGCCGACAGGAAGCAGAACGGCGGCGCAACGCCGTTCGGCGCCGCCCAAGCGTCCTGGTAGCTCCGCGTAGCCACCTCCTTGCCAGCGCACGCATGCATCACCGTCGCCGTGGCGCGACACGCGCAGAGCGCGCTCTCTGCCGCCGACGGGCCGTGCGGCCGTTCCGTCGAGGGCAGGCCGTAAACCTCCCTCCCGTGCTGAGCTGGACCCTAAAATGGCACCACTACTTCACCTAGGCGATGCTCAAACCCCTAAGCCGACCGTCCGGCCACAGCGCCGCCGTAATCAACTCGCCGGACTTATCCGTTCACGGCAACCGACTCGGGCCGGCTATATATAGCACCCCCGAGCATGCTCTCGCCCCCGCACGACTCCACCACCTCACTAGACCCCGCCCAGCCACTGGGAGAGCCCCGAGGGGCCCTTCTTCCCCGACTCCGGCCACCCCTCTCCGCCTCGGACTCCACCTCGATTCGCTCCGGTGAGGCCGTCTCCGGCGCTCTAACTTCGTCAGCAGCCCTCACGATCAAGTAGGAGACTAACCCCCACTCCTATTTGATCCCCGCAGCTCCCTCCGGCGAGATCCACGACCGCCGTCCGCTGGAGCAAGGGCCGCCGTCGACACAGTGCTCACCGGCGACCACCACCACCACCCACATAAACGGAATGGTGCACTGAGCTCGAAGGTAACCCCCGACCGCCTTGCCTCGCCCTGGATCGCCGCCGGCGACCACCGCACCTCTCGGGCGCCGTCGCGCTCTGTTTCTCTGTTTGAACTTTCAAACCCGACAGGTGGAGCCCGCTTGTCAGCCTCACAGCCTCTTCTTTTAAACGAAACGTTATCTATACTTTTACACTGAACCCCCTGGAAGTTTTCTGTTTCATTACAGATGAGTCCTTGGGTTAAAACACTTATAACTTTTTATCAGAAGGGAATTTTTGGGTGATTCTTTTTCTGTTCTCTTTAGATTTTTGTCTAGTTTTTTATCATGTTTATTTGAAAATTATTTGGAACACTTTTCTATACACTCACGGTATTTACATTGCGTACATATTTTTCTTATACCGTAGATACCGGAGGAGGTGACGGAGCCGCAAACTTCGCACAGTTAGACTCCGACTACTCCGAACCAGGCAAGCATGTTTGAACTCTTGATATGATGAGTGTTGTTGCATGTCTGCATTTTAGTATGGTCATGGCATGTTTATGAACATCACCTTGCATGATATATCTCATGCACACAATCGGAAAGTAAGTTTCGGAAAGCATTATGTTGTTGGATACATATTTGCAAAGCCATGTGTTGGTATGAGGATGGGTAAGATGGCAGTGTTGTGACATGCCAGTCTTATGCAAGATTATTTGACTTCCGTGTCGTCATGACACAATTCACATTCCCATTCATTCCATCCTATACTGTCACATGTTTTCCGAAAGGAATATGGCATAGTAAGTTGCAAATCGTTTTCCTGGTACACACCAAGTGGAGAGGCCGGGATGAGGGTTCCATGGCCCTGGATTAAAGCCCGTCATCCGTTCAGGGGGCATGGGTGTTTCCGGTTGGGACCGAGAGGGGGGCACCCCTTAGAGCGCGCGTATAGAAATTTGATCCCATGCTATTCGAGGTTGTGGCCTCCCCGTCTCAAAGTTTTTCTTGGATGTTGTCCAGGGTGATTCCTGGCATCGTGAGGTGAAATGGGTGTGTACTAGTTAAATGTTTTTCTACTGAAATACCATAAACGGAACTAGTCCTTCGTGACTACGGAAATCCGTTGGCTGTGTTCAGTTCTTCCAAACTCTGCAGAGTCTCAATCTTTCAATTATCTTGTACTTTGTTCAAGTACTATAATTATCTTATCTTGTCAAGTATCAGTCTCAGTGACAAAACTCCGGTGGGATTTATGTGTGATAAATCCGGTTAAAAGATTATTCTTGTGGATGGACTAATTTGTTGTTTACTTTTGTTATAAGCCCTGTCTACGATGTCGCTCAGACGTCCGACGGTGGCAGCCCTGTTATTTACTTTTGTTATAAGCCCTGTCTGCGATGTCGCTCAGACGTCCGACGGTGGCAGCCCTGATATTTACTTTTGTTATAAGCCCTGTTTGCGATGTCGCTCAGACGTCCGACGGTGGCAAACCTGTTATTTTCTCTTGTTAAAGCCCTGTCTGTGATGTCGCTCAGACGTCCGACGGTGGTATTTCTTTTTAAAGCCCTGTCTGTGATGTCGCTCA